>NW_021189951.1:0-826 GCF_002162155.2 Triticum dicoccoides | reverse complement strand
CCTTAACCTTTTTATTAAATTAAATTAACCCTGTTAACCCCCCCTGTCACTGACGTGTGGGTCCCACACGTCAGGTTTGACCTGGACAGCCGCGTTGACCCGCTGACGTCGTGCTGACGTCATGCTGGCGCAGTATATAATTCTGGATTTAATTAAATCAGGAAAATTCCAGAAATTGATTTAAACTTCAAAAATTCATAGAAATTCAACCGTAGCTCAGATTGAAATAATTTATATATGAAAAATTATCAGAAAAATGCCATCTTTCCATCTGTACTAGTTTCATGCATGAAAAACAAACTTATACATGCTGAATATGGGAAAACACATTATGGCATATATAAGAGACTTAATTTAGAAATGCATTTGAACATTTGGTTCAAATGTACTTCAAACCAAGTGAACACTAGTTGCATTAGCTCAGCAGCATCACATCTACATGCCATGTTCATGCATCATATTGCTGCATATGATTGTGTTTTGATTGCCGGCACCGTTCCTTCTCGATAGGTCCTGCTCCGGAGACGTTCCAGAGTACCTGTCCGTGAAGCAGTGCCTTCCTTGTTGTTTTACCAGGCAAGCAAACCCCCTTGTTCATTTCGATAAAACCCTACTCTCTCGCTCCTGCTCTCAGTTATTGCATTAGGACAACAACGATTCATCTGCTACTTTGTGCTGCGGTAGTTGAACCCATTCCTCTGCATGACCTGTCATTGCCACAGTAAATAGTTGAAACCCACTAGCATGTGTAGGAGTTGATTGAAGCCATTGTTGTGTTCCTACCATGCTATGCCTGCTATTGCTTAGAGTTGTGTCAGGTCTGGTT
>NW_021189950.1:0-1335 GCF_002162155.2 Triticum dicoccoides | reverse complement strand
TCTACACACTTAAGGTTCGGTGACGCTAGGGTTATTAGGAAGACTAGTATGTGACTACCGAATGTTGTTCGGAGTCCCGGATGGGATCCTGGACGTCACGAGGAGATCCGGAAGGGTCCGGAGGTAAAGATTTATATATGGGAAGTTGTCAAACGGACACCGGGAAGTTTCGGGGTCATACCGGTATTGTACCGGGGCCACCGGAAGGGTTCCGGGGGTCCACCGGGAGGGGCCACCCCTCCCGGGGGGCCACATGGGCTGCGTGGGGCAGGGAGCCAGCCCCTGGTGGGCTGGCCGCACCCCCTCCCTTGGGCCCATGCGCCTAGGGTTGAGGGGGAACCCTAGAGGGGGCGCCCCCCTTGGCTTGGGGGGCAAGCCACCCTCTCCCCTCTCCCCTAGGCCGCCGCACCCCCCCTAGATGGGTTCTAGGGGGCCGGCCCCCTTCTCCCTTCCCCCTATAAATAGAGGGTTGAGGGGAGGGCAGCCGTACCACCCTCCAAGGCGCAGCCCTCCCCTCCCCAACACCTCTCCTCCTCCGTTGTGTACTTGGCGAAGCCCTGTCGGAGTACTGCCTCTCCACCATCACCACGCCGTCGTGCTGCCGGTGGAGCTGTCTTCCTCAACCTCTCCTTCCCCTTGCTGGATCAAGAAGGAGGAGACGTCTCCCGTCCCGTACGTGTGTTGAACGCGGAGGTGCTGTCCGTTCAGCACTTGGTCATCGGTGATTCGAATCACGTCGAGTACGACTACATCATCACCTTGCAAGCTTCCGCACGCGATCTACAAGTGGTATGTAGATGCAAACTCTCTCCATTGACTCGTTGCTTAGATGAACTCATAGATGGATCTTGGTGAAACCGTAGGAAATTTTTTAATTTCTGCAACGTTCCCCAACAGTGGCATCATGAGCTAGGTCTATGCGTAGTTCTCTTTGCACGAGTAGAACACAATTTTGTTGTGGGCATGGATTTTGTCATCTTACTTGCCTCTACTAGTCTTTTCTTGCTCAACGGTATTGTGGGATGAAGCGGCCCGGACCAACCTTACACGTACGCTTACGTGAGACCGGTTCCACCGACTGACATGCACTAGTTGCATAAGGTGGCTGGCGGGTGTCTGTCTCTCCCACTTTAGTTGGAGCGGAATCGATGAACAGGGCCCTTATGAAGGGTAAATAGAAGTTGACAAAATCACGTTGTGGTGATTCGTAGGTAAGAAAACGTTCTTGCTAGAACCCAATTGCAGCCACGTAAAAGATGCAACAACAAATTAGAGGACGTCTAACTTGTTTTTGCAGCGATTGATCATGTGATGTGATATGGCCAGAAGTTGTGA
>NW_021189949.1:0-1197 GCF_002162155.2 Triticum dicoccoides | reverse complement strand
GCTGCTGGAGCAACGCCAGATGTTATGAACGTCTGGCAGAGCAAAGCTGATGACTACTCGATAGTTCAGTGTGCCATGCTTTACGGCTTAGAATCGGGACTTCAACGACGTTTTGAACGTCATGGAGCATATGAGATGTTCCAGGAGTTGAAGTTAATATTTCAAGCAAATGCCCGGATTGAGAGATATGAAGTCTCCAATAAGTTCTATAGCTGCAAGATGGAAGAGAACAGTTCTGTCAGTGAGCATATACTCAAAATGTCTGGGTATAATAATCACTTGATTCAATTGGGAGTTAATCTTCCAGATGATTGCGTCATTGACAGAATTCTCCAATCACTGCCACCAAGCTACAAGAGCTTCGTGATGAACTATAATATGCAAGGGATGAACAAGACTATTCCCGAGCTCTTCGCAATGCTAAAAGCTGCGGAGGTAGAAATCAAGAAGGAGAATCAAGTGTTGATGGTTAACAAGACCACTAGTTTCAAGAAAAAGGGCAAAGGGAAGAAAAAGGGGAACTTCAAAAAGAACGGCAAGCAAGTTGCTGCTCAAGAGAAGAAACCCAAGTCTAGACCTAAGCCTGAAACTGAGTGCTTCTACTGCAAGCAGACTGGTCACTGGAAGCGGAACTGCCCCAAGTATTTGGCGGATAAGAAGGATGGCAAGGTGAACAAAGGTATATGTGATATACATGTTATTGATGTGTACCTTACCAATGCTCGCAGTAGCACCTGAGTATTTGATACTGGTTCTGTTGCTAATATTTGCAACTCGAAACAAGGACTACAGAATAAGCGGGCACTGGCAAAGGACGAGGTGACGATGCGCGTGGGAAACGGTTCCAAAGTCGATGTGATCGCGGTCGGCACGCTACCTCTACATCTACCTTCGGGATTAATATTAGACCTAAATAATTGTTATTTGGTGCCAGCGTTGAGCATGAACATTATATCTGGATCTTGTTTAATGCGAGACGGTTATTCATTTAAATCAGAGAATAATGGTTGTTCTATTTATATGAGTAATATCTTTTATGGTCATGCACCCTTGAAGAGTGGTCTATTCTTACTAAATCTCGATAGTAGTAATACACATATTCATAATGTTGAAACCAAAAGATACAGAGTTGATAATGAAAGTGCAACTTATTTGTGGCACTGTCGTTTAGGTCATATCGGTGTAAAACGCATGAAG
>NW_021189948.1:0-985 GCF_002162155.2 Triticum dicoccoides | reverse complement strand
ACCCTCCCTCTCTCTTCCTCGCCCGAAGCACCTCGCCGCCGGAGAGCTCGTAGCGCTCACCTCCGTCGTTCCCAACCCCTCTGGCCACCCCCGCTCGACGCGCGACGCCGAGCCGCGTCGAACGCGCCCGGCCACGGCCCAGCAGACCCCCTGGGCGCGAATCCCGCGTCCCTCCCGAGCCGCGCCGCCGCATTTGGCTCGCCGGAGGCAGCTCCGGCGCGTCTCCGGCCGGTGTCCAGCGTGGCATCCAAATGGCACCGCCTGGGCCACTGACTGTTGGGCCCAGGGCCCCCCCTCCCCACAGAACGTTTTTAAAAAAAAAGGAAAAGGGAATTAAATAAATATAATTAGTAAAAATGAAAAAGAATAAAATTGATTAATTAAATAATTAATTAAGTAAATAATTAATTTAATTAATCCTGATTAATTAACCTAATAACTAATTAACCTAATTAACTACTGTTAATTAAACTTAATTAGGTTAATTAGTTAACAGTGTATGACGAATGGGACCCACCTGTCAGGGTTGACTCAGTTAACCCCTGTTGACTGCTGACGTCAGCATGACATCATGCTGACGTCATAAATACATTTTTTCGAACTAATTAAATAATTAATTTAATTCCAAAATTGTTAAAATCTTTTAAAAATCATATCTTTTAATCCGTAACTCGGATTAAAATATTTTCAACATGAAAGTTGCTCAGAACAACGAGACGAATCCGGATACGCAACCCGTTCGTCCGCCACACACCCCTAGCCTATCGAACTCGCAACTTTCCCCCTCCGGCTCCTCTGCCCGAAAACACGAAACACCGGGAATACTTTCCCGGATGTTTTCCCCCCTTCACCGGTATCACCTACTACCGCGTTAGGGCACACCGAACACCGCGTATTGCCTTGTTATATTTTGTGATGCTTTGTTTGCTCTGTATTCATTATTTCTTCCCCCTCTTCTCTCCGGTAGACTACGAGACCGACGCTG
>NW_021189947.1:0-1209 GCF_002162155.2 Triticum dicoccoides | reverse complement strand
ACGAGAACTCGTCTGTTACGCGGCTACTTCATTTTTTAAAAATTATTTCAACTCCAGACTTTTTTTGCATTCCGTACATACCATCCAAAGCGACGTCATCAACTTTCAACCCTTTCGGACATCATTTGCTCTTTTTTAGTCATTTACCGATTTGTTTAGAGAGCTAAATGACCGTGAAATTGAGAATCACTACAAAATGAACTCTGAAAATTTTTAAACTTGGCATGGTTTCATCATTTCACCCACATAGCATGTGCAAAAGAGTACAGAGTGTTACGGCAAAAACTGGACTCACTTCGTGTACAAACTGGACAATCTCTTTCGGAGTATCAGGGATTCGGACGAGAACTCGTCTGTTACGCGGCTACTTCATTTTTTAAAACTTATTTCAACTCCGGACTTTTTTTGCATTCCGTACGTACCATTCAAAGAGACGTCATCAACTTTCAACCCTTTCTGACATCATTTGCTCTTTTTTAGTCATTTACCGATTTGTTAAGAGAGCTAAATGACCGTGAAATTGAAAATCACTACAAAATGAACTCTGAAAATGTTGAAACTTGGCATGGTATCATCATTTCACCCGCATAGCATGTGCGAAAGAGTAGAGAGGGTCACGGCAAAAACTAGACGCACTTCGTGTACAAACTGGACAATCTCTTTCGGAGTATCAGGTTTTCGGACGAGAACTCGTCTGTTACGCGGTTACTTCATTTTTTAAAACATATTTGAACTCCAGACTTTTTTGGTGTTCCATACACAGCATTCAAAGCGACATCATCAACTTTCAACCCTTTTGGACATCATTTGCTCTTTTTCAGTCATTTACCGATTTGTTTAGAGAGCTAAATGACCATGAAATTGAAAATCACTACAAAATGAACTCTGAAAATGTTGAAACTTGGCATGGTATCATAATTTCACCCACATAGCATGTGCAAAAGAGTACAGAGTGTTATGGCAAAAACTGGACTCACTTCGTGTACAAACTGGACAATCTCTTTCGGAGTATCAGGGTTTCCGACGAGAACTCGTCTGTTACGCGGCTACTTCATTTTTTAAAAATTATTTCAACTCCAGACTTTTTTTGCATTCCGTACATACCATCCAAAGCGACGTCATCAACTTTCAACCCTTTCGGACATCATTTGCTCTTTTTTAGTCATTTACCGATTTGTTTAGAGAGCTAAATGACCGTGAAATTGAAAA
>NW_021189946.1:0-1035 GCF_002162155.2 Triticum dicoccoides | reverse complement strand
AAAGGATGGTACATCACGTATGTGTGTTGATTGTAGAGGCATTAATAATATTACTATTCGTTATCGTCATCCTATTCCTAGGCTCGATGATATGCTTGATGAATTGAGTGGCTCTACAATATTCTCCAAAGTTGATTTGCGTAGTGGATACCATCAAATTCGTATGAAATTGGGAGATGAATGGAAAACAGCATTTAAAACTAAGTTTGGATTATATGAGTGGTTAGTCATGCCTTTTGGGTTAACTAATGCACCTAGTACTTTCATGAGATTAATGAACGAAGTTTTACGTGCTTTCATTGGACGATTTGTGGTAGTTTACTTTGATGACATATTGATTTATAGCAGATCCTTGGAAGAACATTTGGAACATTTACGTGTTGTTTTTATTGCTCTACGTGATGCACGTTTGTTTGGTAACCTTGGGAAGTGCACCTTTTGCACCGACGGAGTATCTGTTCTTGGATATGTTGTTACTCCACAGGGAATTGAAGTTGATAAAGCCAAGATTGAAGCTATTGAGAGTTGGCCGCAGCCCAAAACGGTCACACAAGTGAGGAGTTTTCTTGGCCTCGCTGGATTCTATAGGCGTTTTGTGAGAGATTTCAGCACCATTTCTGCACCTCTCAATGAGCTTACAAAGAAAGATGTGCCTTTTCTTTGGGGTACCGCACAGGAAGAAGCCTTCTCGGTATTGAAAGATAAGTTAACACATGCTCCTTTACTCCAACTTCCTGATTTTAATAAGACTTTTGAGCTTGAATGTGATGCTAGTGGAATTGGATTAGGCGGTGTGTTATTACAAGATGGCAAACCTGTTGCATACTTTTCTGAAAAATTGAGTGGGCCTAGTCTGAATTATTCTACTTATGATAAAGAATTATATGCTCTTGTTCGGACTTTAGAAACATGGCAACATTATTTGTGGCCCAAAGAATTTGTTATACATTCTGATCATGAATCTTTGAAACATATTAAAAGTCAAGCTAAACTGAATCGTAGACATGCTAAATGGGTTGAATTCATTGAGACTTT
>NW_021189945.1:0-1193 GCF_002162155.2 Triticum dicoccoides | reverse complement strand
GACCCCTTCTACATGCGTGCCAAGATCTTGGGCAGCGCTGGGGACCGGCAAGTCGCGAGTTCTTACCTCGAAGGCGTCATTCTGGCAAACCAAGATAAGGATAACTTCCTCGTGCCTTACTTTCCCGAGTAAGTCCTCCCCTCAACCGGCCCGTAACATATGAATTCTTACATTTCGATCGTTTTTCTTTTAACATTCCGTGTTTTCTGTAGTGACACACGTTGCACGCTCATCCTCCTAAGCCCCAAATATTCCATGGCCACGTATTTCGACCCGGACCGTCAGTCGAACGTAGACTACACAAATGTCAAGAAGGTTCTTGATGATGTTCTCCCCGGCTACGCCAAATCTGGAGGCACCTTCACCAGGCCTATTCGTAAGTACGGCAAGCACGTGTTCTCCCACAATACGACGTTCTGCTGCGTCAAGCAGCCGCCTGGCGGTCAGAAGGGTGCCTACTACGCCATCCATCACATGTGGGCGATCGTACGGGACCATCATCAACTTCTGCTACCGAGTAAACTCCAAGATTGGGCCGCGAGCGTGTCGGCAATCCAGGACGCGGACCTCCGACAAGAATTCTTTCGCATCCAGTCGGAGTTTGCGGAAATCATCCATCAAGATGTCCTTCGTACCTCGGGGCAGTTCTACCTCAGAAATCAACCGTCCAACAGTGACATTGACACAATGCTACAAATGCAGGATGACAACGCCCGTTCTTTCATGACTCCCACGATAGATGGCGGCTTCATCCACGCTCCGGTCCCTTGAGTCGAGTTGTCTAGTTCTGAAACATCGTTTGGCTCATGTTGTAATTAAACTTTAATGAACTTGTAGTATGTCTCTTTGGTTTCGAGAGTCGTTCAACTTAGATGTAATCAATGCTATTAATGTCTTGCTTTTCTCTTCCGATCGTTCTGTTGCATACTTATATATTGCTTATGTATTGTCTGTGAATTGGTACTAACGTTTCGTTTGGCTAGTGCATAGCGATGCCGACGTATGTCGTGTACAAGGGTAAGGTTCCCGGAGTCTACGATGACTGGGAGGAGTGTCGGAGACAGGTTCACCGATTCAGCGGTAACAGTTACAAAGGGTACACCACTAGGGCCGAGGCCGAATCTAGATACGCCCGCTATCTAGCGGGAGAGGGGAGGGAGCGTTGGAGGAACCGGATGAAGACGAGTTTCATC
>NW_021189944.1:0-1669 GCF_002162155.2 Triticum dicoccoides | reverse complement strand
TGGCTCTCTTGCACGCAGCCACCGAACACACCCGCCGCCGCCGACGAGCTTCCCCGTGGCCACCGGCCACCCCTAGCCTCGCCGATGCGCCCAGGAGCTCCCCCTCGACCCCTCCTTCCTCCCCACCGACCCACGGCCCTACGGACGCGCCACAACGCCGCCGGCATCGCCGTTTCCATCGCCGGCCGCCGAGGATCCTCACCGTCAATTCGCCACCATCGTCGCTTCCCCGAGCTCGCTGACCCTCCCTGCACGATCCCCGTGAGTCCCTGCTTCGTTTCCCCCTAACCCCAAGCCCGATTTCGAGCTCTAGCCGCCCCCTCTACCGGAGCCGAGATGCCCCGCCGCACGGACTCGTCGCCGGCGAAGCCCCGGTGACCAAATGGCCCCGCGCATGCGTCCGTTGCACTCGCAACGACCCGTGGAGCAACGCTAGCGTGGCAGCTAGCTTGTTTGCAAGCCGCAGCACTAACCCCGCACCCACCCGAGCTCCGGCCGCCGCCTCGGGCTCCATTCCGGCGAACCCCGGCCACCCCCGCACCTCCCGTTGGTCCCCCTAGATGCGCACGGGCGCGGGCTACCTCCTGGTGCCCTTGGCGCGTCGATCCGATGCCCCTAGCGCAAGTCCGGCGTTCCCCCGCCGTGCGGAATGGTCGCCGCCGGCGAAACTCCAGCGACTGCCGATGTGGCACGCCTAATTAGCACTAATGACCACACTAAACACCCCCACAGCCACTGACAGTGGGCCCCACCCCTGGTCAAACCCCAGTCAGCGCTGGGTTTGACCGGGATTAGCTCCTGTGTCACTGACGTGTGGACCCCACACGTCAGGTTTGACCTGGACGGCGCCCGTTGACCTGCTGACGTCATGCCAACATCATGCTGACGCAATATTCATTTTCTGGAATTTAGTTTATTTTATTATATTCATAAAATTCCAGAAAATACCACAAACTTCAAAAAATTCATAGAAATTCAACCGTAACTCCAAATTAAATAAATTATATATGAAAAATTATCAGAAAAATTCAAGGAATCCATCTGTACCATGTTCATGCATGTTAGAAAAACTTATAGCTGCTGTTTAGCACAAATCAATTAAATGGCATTTGAATAATCACATATGGAGTTTGAATTTGAATCTTGTATTCAAACCAACTTCATTTAATCTGTTGCTAGTTGCATTAGCTCAAAACACATTCATTCTGCCATGTCATGATCATGCATCATATTGTGCATTGCATTGATTGTGTTCCTTTCTGTGTTGCCGGTATTTGTCCCCTCTCGATAGACGTGATACCGATGACGTGATCGTTGACACTGATGAAGACTCAATGTTATCTTCAGAAGTGCCAGGCAAGCAAAACCCCCTTGTTCATTCCGATAAAATCCCACTCTCTCGCTCCTGCTCTCTTTTACTGCATTAGGACAACAACGACATATTTGATACTTGCTGCGGTAGCTGAACCCTTTATCCTTTGCATGACCTGTCATTGCCACAGTAAATAGATGAAACCCACTAGCATGAGTAGGAGTTGTTTGAGCCCTGTTGTGCCTACTCATTCATGCTTGTTTGTCATGCCTGCTACTGCTTAGAGTTGAGTCAGGTCTGATTCATCGGGGATGAATCAGAGGCGTGTGAACATGTCCTACTGTGTGTGAGCTAAGT
>NW_021189943.1:0-1207 GCF_002162155.2 Triticum dicoccoides | reverse complement strand
TTTACTCGTAGCTTGACCTATCTGAGTGTGCCCTGAGAAAGAGATATGTGCAGCTCCTATCGGGATTTGTCGGCACATTCGGGCGGTGTTGCTGGTTTAGTTTTACCCTGTCGAAATGTCTTGTTGTACCGGGATACCGAGTCTGATCGGAACGTCTCGGGTGGAGGTCTATTCCTTCATTGACCGTGAGAGCTTGTCATGGGCTAAGTTGGGACTCCCCTGCAGGGATTGAACTTTCGAAAGCCGTGCCCGCGGTTATGGGCAGATGGGAATTTGTTAACGTCCGGTTGTAGAAAACCCGAAGTTGACCTTATTTAAAATACATCAACCGTGTGTGTAACCGTGATGGTCTCTTTCCGGCGGAGTCCGGGAAGTGAACACGGTGTTGGAGTTATGCTTGACGTAGGTTGCTATAGGATCACTTCTTGATCATACTCTTATCGACCGTGCTTTGCCTTCTCTTCTCGCTCTCATTTGCGTATGTTAGCCACCATATATGCTAGTCGCTTGCTGCAGCTCCACCTCATTACTCCATCCTTCCTATAAGCTTAAATAGTCTTGATCTCGCGGGTGCGAGATTGCCGAGTCCCCGTGGCTCACAGATACTTTCAAAACCAGTTTGCAGGTGCCTATGTTACCGAGCAGGTGACGCAACCAAGCTCAAGGAGGAGCTCGATGAAGATCTTGCCCTTTGTGTTGTTTCGTTCTAGTTGATCAGTAGTGGAGCCCAGTTGGGGTCGATCGGGGACCTTTGTCGCATTTGGGGTTCTTCTTTTATTTTGATTCCGTAGTCGGACCTTGATTGTATCTGGATGATGTAATACTTTATTCATGTAATTGTGTGAAGTGGCGATTGTAAGCCAACTATGTATCTCTTTCCCTTATGTTTTACATGGGTTGTGTGAAGATTACCTCACTTGCGACATTGCTTTCAATGCGGTTATGCCTCTAAGTCGTGCTTCGACACGTAGGAGATATAGCCGCATCGAGGGCGTTACAAGTTGGTAATCAGAGCCTTCCCCGACCTTAGGAGCCCCATTGCTTGATCGTTTTTAGCAGCCGAGTTGTGTCTAGAAAAATGTTTTGAGTCATTTAGGAATTATATATCGGAGAGTTAGGAATTCTTTTTACTTCCCAGTCTACTCATCGCTCTGGTAAGGCATCCTGACGTAGAGTTTTGACTCTTCTCTTCTCAAATTTCACTAAA
>NW_021189942.1:0-979 GCF_002162155.2 Triticum dicoccoides | reverse complement strand
GCACGCGTCTCCGGGGTGTGACCCCCCTCACGGACGGCGATGACACGGTAGTAAACGTTTTGCGGTAACGATGCGGCGTGAATATTATTAAATACTCGGAGCGCGATAAAATCATGAGTTTTTTTGCACGACGTGGGCACATGTGCTATAGGAACGATGGTAATTTTTCATATTTTTTGGTGATGCAGAAGTTTCCGAAAAATTCCCTCTACGCGGATTGCTCTTCGCGCGTCTACGACTGTGGCCGGCGGCCTCCGGGGGCTAGCATGCCGCCAAATCTTGCGTGGGCGGCCTCTCACAAGTCTGGAAGTGTTGTGGCGGTTGCAAACGCCCGGCACGCGTCTCCGGGGTGTGCCCCCCCTCACGGACGGCACCGCCGTCGGCACCTGGAGGGGGGAAACAGACGCGTCGGGTCTACACGGAGGGGATATTGCTGTGGTACTGGCCGGGATGTTGCTCCAAAGTGTTCCTATGGGCTGACCTAACACAACCGGGTGGGGAGGTCCACTGCTCAAAGCCCGTCCGTGCAAAGTCAAAGGGCTAGATCCCGTGGTCAAACGCTACAGGGTTAGGCGGGACGGGGGCCCTAAGGGGTAGCAATGCCACCGGAGCATCGCACCGGGCCCTCATACATGCGGGGTGGTGTGGTGGCATGTCCGAAGAGGCGGCACGCGTCTCCGGGGTGTGGCCCCCCTCACGAACGGCGATGACACGGTAGTAGACGTTCTGCGGTAACGATGCGGCGTGGATATTATTAAATACTCGGAGCGCGATAAAATCATGAGTTTTTTTGCACGACGTGGGCACATGTGCTATAGGAACGATGGTAATTTTTCATAATTTTTGGTGATGGAGAAGTATCCGAAAAATTCCCTCTACGCGGATTGCTCTTCACGCGTCTACGACTGTGGCTGGCGGCCTCCGGGGGCTAGCATGCCGCCAAATCTTGCGTGGGCGGCCTCTCACAAGTCTGGAAGTG
>NW_021189941.1:0-1178 GCF_002162155.2 Triticum dicoccoides | reverse complement strand
TTAAAACTAAGTTTGGATTATATGAGTGGTTAGTCATGCCTTTTGGGTTAACTAATGCACCTAGTACTTTCATGAGATTAATGAACGAAGTTTTACGTGCTTTCATTGGATGATTTGTGGTAGTTTACTTTGATGACATATTGATTTATAGCAGATCTTTGGAAGAACATTTGGAACATTTACGTGCTGTTTTTATTGCTCTACGTGATGCACGTTTGTTTGGTAACCTTGGGAAGTGCACCTTTTGCACCGACCGAGTATCTTTTCTTGGCTATGTTGTTACTCCACAGGGAATTGAAGTTGATAAAGCCAAGATTGAAGCTATTGAGAGTTGGCCGCAGCCCAAAACGGTCACACAAGTGAGGAGTTTTCTTGGCCTCGCTGGATTCTATAGGCGTTTTGTGGGAGATTTCAGCACCATTGCTGCACCTCTCAATGAGCTTACAAAGAAAGATGTGCCTTTTCTTTGGGGTACCGCACAGGAAGAAGCCTTCACGGTATTGAAAGATAAGTTGACACATGCTCCTTTACTCCAACTTCCTGATTTTAATAAGACTTTTGAGCTTGAATGTGATGCTAGTGGAATTGGATTAGGAGGTGTGTTATTACAAGATGGCAAACCTGTTGCATACTTTTCTAAAAAATTGAGTGGGCCTAGTCTGAATTATTCTACTTATGATAAAGAATTATATGCTCTTGTTCGGACTTTAGAAACATGGCAACATTATTTATGGCCCAAAGAATTTGTTATACATTTTGATCATGAATCTTTGAAACATATTAAAAGTCAAGCTAAACTGAATCGTAGACATGCTAAATGGGTTGAATTCATTGAGACTTTCCCTTATGTCATTAAACACAAGAAGGGAAAAGAAAATGTTATTGCTGATGCATTGTCTCATCGCTATACTATGCTTTCACAACTTGACTTCAAAATATTTGGTTTGGAGACCATCAAAGATCAATATGTGCATGATGCTGATTTTAAAGATGTAATGCAGAATTGTAAAGAAGGAAGAATGTGGAACAAGTTTGTCGTTAACGATGGATTTGTGTTTCGTGCTAACAAGCTATGCATTCCAGCTAGCTCCGTTCGTCTTTTGTTGTTGCAGGAGGCGCATGGAGGAGGATTAATGGGACACTTTGGCGTGAAGAAGATGGAGGACGTACTTGCTACA
>NW_021189940.1:0-1503 GCF_002162155.2 Triticum dicoccoides | reverse complement strand
GGAAGTATTACCATCTCTTTTTGTCAAGAATGTGGTGAGAATTTCACCACCTCTTAATAATTCTTGATATCATAATACTTCTTGCCATCTTCGTTCATTCCTTGGTCCCCGTATTGTTTTCAACCGGAATACCGACAATGGAGCTATGACGTGTGAATTCAAAACTTCTAACAACCCTATTGCTTTGAAGTGAATGGGCGATAGTTCATTCTAAGTCCTTCGCTGATTGAATCACCATTCTGACATTGGTCGTGCAACCCAACCCATATTTCGGGCGCACATTTCAACCAATGTTTAATTGTGTATGTTTTCCTCGAGCATACTTCCTTATATCAGTTGATCTGACAAATGTTATCTCCTTGTTCACTTAATGGTGGAAATCCATCTTTTGGGAATCTCGGTGAACTGCCGTTGAGTTCACCAGACACCTCCTTGTCCTCTCCCTGGTTTAATGGTGAACTATAGCTTCAGAAAACCGCTCCCATAGTTCATTTCCCGAGAAGCTTGCAATGCCATTTCAACGATTTGTGTTGCGCCTTTTCTTCTCGGACATCCTGAGTCTCAGGTATCCTGACACCAATCGGATCTGAATCTCGGTCAGATATGATGGTTGGAACATTTTTCCCAAGAGTTATAACATTGGTCCTTATATATCGGTAAGGTGATGTCATGCCTAGCACACCTGGTCGGAGGACCTAGTGTTAAGGTTTCCTTTCCAGCAAGGTTTTCCATTCTTCCATAAGGAAATTGTAATGCTTATTCTATAAGTTGTTCCTGGTGAATCCTTTGTATATCCAAGTCCGACCTTTGCTGGAAGACCATGTCAATGCTATCTCGAAGCATGTCAATGGTACTCCGATTTTCAACAGGAACATTTGAAGCACGATGCTAAATACTATTTAACACTTATCCTAACACCGTTGTATGGGTAATATCATGAGATTCCTTCCCCCCTTACCTAAATGGTTTTCTACTTTATATCCTGTCATGGATATCATGCTCTGCTTGTCATTAGGAAGGATATACCCCTGAAATATGTGTTTAAACACATTTTCCTTTCCATTGTTCTGTTTAATCTGATGATCATATTTTCCTTCCATTGGTTTGTTTAGACCTTTGCTATGATCTATATGATATAAGCAGTAATAATCCACTGCTTGTGCAAACACCCCGATGTACAACTCTGTCAGTAAGACCCTGTTTTTATTGTTGATGACATTCCGGTAACCACCGATGGATGAGAACTTTGCCTATTGGTCCGCCTCGTTCAACGAGCAGGAAAGTAGTTCTCTTCGTCCCTCGCCCTTGGTATCGACGTTGTCGCCGACATAATTGACAGGCTACCCCCCTGACATGCCTAGCTTGCATGATCGCGCAAGACGTCTCCGCCCTTCCTACTTTTAACCCACATGGTGGGCCCATAACCCACAGTTCCACCAGGATCGAAACCTGACTCTCCTGTACACCCTCATGTTTCCAAAGTGATTCCTCGCGCGTGGACTC
>NW_021189939.1:0-4089 GCF_002162155.2 Triticum dicoccoides | reverse complement strand
GAAGAAACTGCATAGGGGACCTATCATGAGTGAACATTGCGTGGGCGCCACTGGCCGCATCTCATCATATTGTTGTGTAGAAGAAGAAATGACCGCCGATGCTGCTGGTGCCTCCATCTCTATGACCTTGCCGTCCAAGCCCGCAATAGCAACAAACACGTAGCACTAGAGCACGGGAGGAGAGGTGATCAGGGAAATTCGTCTTTCTTGATGGCAGGATAATTAGTGATGGGCGACTCCACGCGACGCTGATGTGATTTCAGGCCACACTAAAGGATGTCGGAGAAGGGGGCCGTAGGACGAACTCAACAACATCGGTAGTGGGCTTGGTGGATATTGTGTCGAGGGCTCGGGGACGCACTCGGTGAAGGTGGTGGACCTCGGGGAGGGGGCCCTCATACACGTGGATGCAGGGGAAAAGAGGGTGCACGGGCTTGGAGGCATTACTCATCCACCTCTTCTGGCAAAGAGAGCTCATCGGGGCCAACCGCGTGAAGGAGGAGCTTGAGGTAGCTTGGAGGAGGCGACGACGGCAGCCAGATCCATGTGGCAAGCCAGAGTGGAGGCATCCCACATGGGAGCAGTGATTTCGGAGCCTAAGCTTAGATGCACCTGCTATTATGTTTGTTCATTGCTGCATGGAGATTCGGGAAATGGGGCATGAGGTTGCATTGCTAGGGCGTGGAAAATCCCCAAAACGAACTATACATGCATGAATAGTGCGATACATGTGGATCTATCATGTAGCACACGAGGAGGGTTCGAACGAAGGACAGGCAGTGCCATCTTGGTTGGATTCTGATCCATGGCACCTAATCGTCTCCATTCATCTAAGTCGTGGCTCACTTTGCTAGCCCGTGGTGTGACTTTGAAACTTTGAATCCGAGTCATGGCCTAAAGATTTGTATAGCTCCAGTTGGGGCCTGCGGTGTAGGATCGTCGGTACGCACGCCGAATGTCATCCACGACCGACATCGGCCAACAGATTGCTAGCTTACCAGACGCTACAAGAGGTAGTGTCCTTCATGAAGTTTGTGTGCTTCATCACCAACCAGGTCATCCTAAGCCATCATGGACAACCCATTCATCTACGTGGTTGACTTCAACACTGGAGACGACTTCTCATGGTCGTTGCTCATGTCACACCTTGCTCACCATGGTAGCAAGTTGTTTCATGTCACGTCACTTGCCACCACATGAATGCACCGCACGGATACGCATGCACCTACAGTCGTGCATGGTGTCCGTCGGAGTTCGCGCGCGTCCCTAGGGTCTCCCATTCCAGTACGATGAGAAGGACCTCCTGGTCTGGGCTGGAAGTCACGTAATGGTACCTACAACAATCTCGAAAAGAGTAGAAGGCCTGGATTTCAAGAGCATCTGAGCTCGCACTTAGAAATCTATTTTTGTTCCCACGGTCCATACATAGAGAGAAACTAGAAAAGAAAACGCAAAACACGCATACATGCATGCATGCTTCCACAAATGGGTACCACATACCTTTCTAGGGTTCTGGTGACCTCACATTCATTGTTGACCCCTTATGACCTCACATTCATGGGAGAGATTTCCTGACCTCACATTGTCTCTATAAAAGCCTATCACCTCTACGAATCATGTGTCTCCACCATTTCAAATCCTCCGCGCGCCTAACATACCACTTGAGAAATTACTAATGGCCAACAGAAAGAATGTCATGGCCATGTTATTTCTCACCACCATTGTGGCGGTGGCGGCCACAAGGCCAGCCGAGACCTATGGCGTTGCGGAGGAGAACACATTGAAGATGGCTACCCCCAGCAGGAAAGGGGTTGACGCTACCTTAGCAGCTACACGTGTTGTTGCCGCCGAGAAGTCCATCAAGAAGGCTGAAAGCGCCACCACACCAGAAGAGGCCGCGGCTGCCAAGCAAGATGGAGCAAAATCTGCTTCTGCTGCATTAAAGTACAATGCCATCTCTCAGCAGGCAAATGGTAAAGGTTCTTCTACCTCCCTAGGCAGGAAAGAAGCAGCCAATACTTTAGCCGCCGCACACTATGCCGCCACCGAGAAGTCCATCAAGAAGGCCGAAGCCGCCAAGACACCTGCAAAGGTCGTGGCTGCCAAGCGAGACGCAGCAAAGTCTGTTGACGATGCATTAAAGTATGGTGCCATCTCTCGGAAAGCAGCCGGTATAAGTTCTTCTACCTCCCCCAATAGGAAAGAAGGCACCACTGATGCTGCTAAGATGTTCACCAAGAAGGCTGAAACCGCTACCACACCTGAAGAGGCCGCGGCTGCCAAGCAAGCTGCAGCCAAGTCTACCGCTGCTGCATCAAAGTATGGTGTCATTTCTCAGCAAGTAGCTGGTACAAGTTCTTCTACCTCCCCTAGCAGGAAAGAAGCTGCCGGTACCTTGGCAGATGCTCGCATAGCTGCTGCCGAGAAGTCCATCAAGAAGGCTGAAACCGCCACAAGACCTGAAGAGGCAACATCCGCTAAGAAGGATGCCGCGAAATCCGAGGCTGATGCAATGAAGTACGGGGCCATCTCTCGGCAGGCCGCCGGCAAAAATGGTGCCTAAGTGGTGCCTTAAACACCTATTCACACGCAACATCATCTACATACTACCATGCATGCAAAATAGCAGCATTCAGATACCACATTATGCTAATTCTCATGCATGCACGCTTTGTTTAAACGTTCCCATTACGAATCATGTATTAATGTCTTGCTTGTTTTATTTTTAGTAGTAAGACACGCTTGACTTGCTTTAAAAAAAATACAACAATCGACGTATACATGTATTATCTGAAAATTAATAATATGAGTTCCACCGCAATTTGTTTCTTTTTGTCATAATTTGGGTGCAATCAATGCACACATCCAATACACAAAATTGGACGACTCAATGTGTTATGGCTCCATGGAGCGGCGAATCATGTTTTATTGTCTTGCTTGTTTTACTTTTAGTAGTAATGTCTTGCTGGTCAATGTATTATGGCTCCATGGAGCGGCATAATGATATATGATATATCTTCACTACTTCAAAAAGAACTTAAGGTTTTGTCATACATCTTTCCTTCATCCATCCTCCCTACGAATCCTTCCTGTTTTGATTTTTTTCTCCCATCTTTGATTTTTCTCCCCATTGATTCTACCTAAAAACCACCTCAATGTCACATGTTTACTGTATATGTCAAGGCCTCCTTTGGTTCATAGGGTAGAAAAAACATAGGAATAGGAAAGTCATAGGAAATGAGATGACATGTATCTCAAATCCTATGATTGGGAATAGGAAAGGAGATGCCCTTTGATTCACATCATAGGATTTTTTTCATTGAATCTAGGCTAATGTTTATTTTCCTATGAAATGTGAAGGAGAGGAAGAATTCCTCCATAGGATTAGGATTCCATTCCTACAAACCAAAGGACTCTAAAGGAATTTTTCCTATAGAAATCCTATCCTATGAAATTCTTACAAGATTCCTCCAAATCAAAGGAGGCCCAAGTGGTTGTGATGAGACAGTGGCTGGGCACTTCAGATTTATTCCCGTAACTGACTGTCAAATTGAGTCATCTGTCGTCCTTTCGATGATTGTAAGAAAGTTATATGTTTACTGTATGTGCCAAGTGGTTGTGATTATCGTTACCGGCCACAAAGTTATATTTTCTTGTCTTAAGAAGGGTTGCATACAATGCGTGTAGCTCTTGACGCCTGATAACCCACAAGTATAGGGGATCGCAACAGTTTTTGAGGGTAGAGTATTCAACACAAATTTATAGATTCGACACAAGGGGAGCCAAAGAATATTTGTAAGTATTAACAGCTGAGTTGTCAATTCAACCACACCTGGAGATTAATTATCTGCAGCAAAGTGATCAGTAGCATAGTAGTATGATAGTTTTGATAGTAGTAGCAACATCAACAGTAACGGTAACAGTGGTAGCAATGGTTTTGTAGCAGTGACAATAGTAACAGCAGCAGCAGTAACTTAGCAAGAACAATATGTACGAAAATCGTACGCATTGGATCGGTGATTTGTTGGATGATATTCATCATGTGACAGTTACAACCTAGGACGATACGGCACTAGCTCCAGTTCATAA
>NW_021189938.1:0-4089 GCF_002162155.2 Triticum dicoccoides | reverse complement strand
GAAGAAACTGCATAGGGGACCTATCATGAGTGAACATTGCGTGGGCGCCACTGGCCGCATCTCATCATATTGTTGTGTAGAAGAAGAAATGACCGCCGATGCTGCTGGTGCCTCCATCTCTATGACCTTGCCGTCCAAGCCCGCAATAGCAACAAACACGTAGCACTAGAGCACGGGAGGAGAGGTGATCAGGGAAATTCGTCTTTCTTGATGGCAGGATAATTAGTGATGGGCGACTCCACGCGACGCTGATGTGATTTCAGGCCACACTAAAGGATGTCGGAGAAGGGGGCCGTAGGACGAACTCAACAACATCGGTAGTGGGCTTGGTGGATATTGTGTCGAGGGCTCGGGGACGCACTCGGTGAAGGTGGTGGACCTCGGGGAGGGGGCCCTCATACACGTGGATGCAGGGGAAAAGAGGGTGCACGGGCTTGGAGGCATTACTCATCCACCTCTTCTGGCAAAGAGAGCTCATCGGGGCCAACCGCGTGAAGGAGGAGCTTGAGGTAGCTTGGAGGAGGCGACGACGGCAGCCAGATCCATGTGGCAAGCCAGAGTGGAGGCATCCCACATGGGAGCAGTGATTTCGGAGCCTAAGCTTAGATGCACCTGCTATTATGTTTGTTCATTGCTGCATGGAGATTCGGGAAATGGGGCATGAGGTTGCATTGCTAGGGCGTGGAAAATCCCCAAAACGAACTATACATGCATGAATAGTGCGATACATGTGGGTCTATCATGTAGCACACGAGGAGGGTTCGAACGAAGGACAGGCAGTGCCATCTTGGTTGGATTCTGATCCATGGCACCTAATCGTCTCCATTCATCTAAGTCGTGGCTCACTTTGCTAGCCCGTGGTGTGACTTTGAAACTTTGAATCCGAGTCATGGCCTAAAGATTTGTATAGCTCCAGTTGGGGCCTGCGGTGTAGGATCGTCGGTACGCACACCGAATGTCATCCACGACCGACATCGGCCAACAGATTGCTAGCTTACCAGACGCTACAAGAGGTAGTGTCCTTCATGAAGTTTGTGTGCTTCATCACCAACCAGGTCATCCTAAGCCATCATGGACAACCCATTCATCTACGTGGTTGACTTCAACACTGGAGACGACTTCTCATGGTCGTTGCTCATGTCACACCTTGCTCACCATGGTAGCAAGTTGTTTCATGTCACGTCACTTGCCACCACATGAATGCACCGCACGGATACGCATGCACCTACAGTCGTGCATGGTGTCCGTCGGAGTTCGCGCGTGTCCCTAGGGTCTCCCATTCCAGTACGATGAGAAGGACCTCCTGGTCTGGGCTGGAAGTCACGTAATGGTACCTACAACAATCTCGAAAAGAGTAGAAGGCCTGGATTTCAAGAGCATCTGAGCTCGCACTTAGAAATCTATTTTTGTTCCCACGGTCCATACATAGAGAGAAACTAGAAAAGAAAACGCAAAACACGCATACATGCATGCATGCTTCCACAAATGGGTACCACATACCTTTCTAGGGTTCTGGTGACCTCACATTCATTGTTGACCCCTTATGACCTCACATTCATGGGAGAGATTTCCTGACCTCACATTGTCTCTATAAAAGCCTATCACCTCTACGAATCATGTGTCTCCACCATTTCAAATCCTCCGCGCGCCTAACATACCACTTGAGAAATTACTAATGGCCAACAGAAAGAATGTCATGGCCATGTTATTTCTCACCACCATTGTGGCGGTGGCGGCCACAAGGCCAGCCGAGACCTATGGCGTTGCGGAGGAGAACACATTGAAGATGGCTACCCCCAGCAGGAAAGGGGTTGACGCTACCTTAGCAGCTACACGTGTTGTTGCCGCCGAGAAGTCCATCAAGAAGGCTGAAAGCGCCACCACACCAGAAGAGGCCGCGGCTGCCAAGCAAGATGGAGCAAAATCTGCTTCTGCTGCATTAAAGTACAATGCCATCTCTCAGCAGGCAAATGGTAAAGGTTCTTCTACCTCCCTAGGCAGGAAAGAAGCAGCCAATACTTTAGCCGCCGCACACTATGCCGCCACCGAGAAGTCCATCAAGAAGGCCGAAGCCGCCAAGACACCTGCAAAGGTCGTGGCTGCCAAGCGAGACGCAGCAAAGTCTGTTGACGATGCATTAAAGTATGGTGCCATCTCTCGGAAAGCAGCCGGTATAAGTTCTTCTACCTCCCCCAATAGGAAAGAAGGCACCACTGATGCTGCTAAGATGTTCACCAAGAAGGCTGAAACCGCTACCACACCTGAAGAGGCCGCGGCTGCCAAGCAAGCTGCAGCCAAGTCTACCGCTGCTGCATCAAAGTATGGTGTCATTTCTCAGCAAGTAGCTGGTACAAGTTCTTCTACCTCCCCTAGCAGGAAAGAAGCTGCCGGTACCTTGGCAGATGCTCGCATAGCTGCTGCCGAGAAGTCCATCAAGAAGGCTGAAACCGCCACAAGACCTGAAGAGGCAACATCCGCTAAGAAGGATGCCGCGAAATCCGAGGCTGATGCAATGAAGTACGGGGCCATCTCTCGGCAGGCCGCCGGCAAAAATGGTGCCTAAGTGGTGCCTTAAACACCTATTCACACGCAACATCATCTACATACTACCATGCATGCAAAATAGCAGCATTCAGATACCACATTATGCTAATTCTCATGCATGCACGCTTTGTTTAAACGTTCCCATTACGAATCATGTATTAATGTCTTGCTTGTTTTATTTTTAGTAGTAAGACACGCTTGACTTGCTTTAAAAAAAATACAACAATCGACGTATACATGTATTATCTGAAAATTAATAATATGAGTTCCACCGCAATTTGTTTCTTTTTGTCATAATTTGGGTGCAATCAATGCACACATCCAATACACAAAATTGGACGACTCAATGTGTTATGGCTCCATGGAGCGGCGAATCATGTTTTATTGTCTTGCTTGTTTTACTTTTAGTAGTAATGTCTTGCTGGTCAATGTATTATGGCTCCATGGAGCGGCATAATGATATATGATATATCTTCACTACTTCAAAAAGAACTTAAGGTTTTGTCATACATCTTTCCTTCATCCATCCTCCCTACGAATCCTTCCTGTTTTGATTTTTTTCTCCCATCTTTGATTTTTCTCCCCATTGATTCTACCTAAAAACCACCTCAATGTCACATGTTTACTGTATATGTCAAGGCCTCCTTTGGTTCATAGGGTAGAAAAAACATAGGAATAGGAAAGTCATAGGAAATGAGATGACATGTATCTCAAATCCTATGATTGGGAATAGGAAAGGAGATGCCCTTTGATTCACATCATAGGATTTTTTTCATTGAATCTAGGCTAATGTTTATTTTCCTATGAAATGTGAAGGAGAGGAAGAATTCCTCCATAGGATTAGGATTCCATTCCTACAAACCAAAGGACTCTAAAGGAATTTTTCCTATAGAAATCCTATCCTATGAAATTCTTACAAGATTCCTCCAAATCAAAGGAGGCCCAAGTGGTTGTGATGAGACAGTGGCTGGGCACTTCAGATTTATTCCCGTAACTGACTGTCAAATTGAGTCATCTGTCGTCCTTTCGATGATTGTAAGAAAGTTATATGTTTACTGTATGTGCCAAGTGGTTGTGATTATCGTTACCGGCCACAAAGTTATATTTTCTTGTCTTAAGAAGGGTTGCATACAATGCGTGTAGCTCTTGACGCCTGATAACCCACAAGTATAGGGGATCGCAACAGTTTTTGAGGGTAGAGTATTCAACACAAATTTATAGATTCGACACAAGGGGAGCCAAAGAATATTTGTAAGTATTAACAGCTGAGTTGTCAATTCAACCACACCTGGAGATTAATTATCTGCAGCAAAGTGATCAGTAGCATAGTAGTATGATAGTTTTGATAGTAGTAGCAACATCAACAGTAACGGTAACAGTGGTAGCAATGGTTTTGTAGCAGTGACAATAGTAACAGCAGCAGCAGTAACTTAGCAAGAACAATATGTACGAAAATCGTACGCATTGGATCGGTGATTTGTTGGATGATATTCATCATGTGACAGTTACAACCTAGGACGATACGGCACTAGCTCCAGTTCATAA
>NW_021189937.1:0-1130 GCF_002162155.2 Triticum dicoccoides | reverse complement strand
ACCATGGTAGAAACAATCACTATACTCTTGTTCATAAGGATAAAAATATTACTTTGCTTCCTATGACTCCTGATTCCATTTTGAAAGATGATATTAATAGAGCTAATAAAGCAAAACAGGAGACGAATAAGAGTGAAAATCAGATTGTGGCAAAAGAATTTGAGCAACAAATGAAGCCTAATAATAAACCATCTAGTGTTGCTTCTGAAATTAAATTGAAAAGTGCATGTTTATTTGCCACCAAATCTGATATTGATGAGCTAGATTTCAGCAAATCTGTTTGCTATGCTTTTGTGTGCAAAGAGGCATTATTTTCATTCGAGGACGTGCCTTCCTCTTTGCCTCCTGCTATCACTAACATTTTGCAGGAGTTCGCTGACGTCTTTCCACAAGACGTGCCACCGAGATTACCGCCTATTCGAGGGATTGAGCATCAGATTGACTTAATTCCCGGTGCTTCACTGCCAAACCGTGCACCATACCGTACCAATCCAGAGGAGACGAAGGAGATTATGCGTCAAGTACAAGAGCTTCTCGACAAAGGTTATATACGCGAATCCCTTAGTCCTTGTGTTGTTCCTATTATTCTAGTGCCGAAAAAGGATGGTACATCACGTATGTGTGTTGATTGTAGAGGCATTAATAATATTACTATTCGTTATCGTCATCCTATTCCTAGGCTAAATGATATGCTTGATGAATTGAGTGGCTCTACAATATTCTCCAAAGTTGATTTACGTAGTGGATACCATCAAATTCGTATGAAATTGGGAGATGAATGGAAAACAGCATTCAAAACTAAGTTTGGATTATATGAGTGGTTAGTCATGCCTTTTGGGTTAACTAATGCACCTAGTACTTTCATGAGATTAATGAACGAAGTTTTACGTGCTTTCATTGGACGATTTGTGGTAGTTTACTTTGATGACATATTGATTTATAGCAGATCTTTGGAAGAACATTTGGAACATTTACGTGCTGTTTTTATTGCTCTACGTGATGCACGTTTGTTTGGTAACCTTGGGAAGTGCACCTTTTGCACCGACCGAGTATCTTTTCTTGGCTATGTTGTTACTCCACAGGGAATTGAAGTTGATAAAGCCAAGATTGAAGCTATTGAGAGTTGGCCG
>NW_021189936.1:0-1007 GCF_002162155.2 Triticum dicoccoides | reverse complement strand
CAGCAAGCCAGCTTTGACTCTTGGCTAGACTATCCTACGATACTCCAACTTGAAATGGTTTTGCGCACACGAGTCCACTACTCACCACTTCAATACACTACCGAGGATCCACCTCCGTCTTCCTACGGAAGAGCCATCCTCGGCACTCACACTTATCTTGAGGCTTTTAGTAGTTTCCATTTACTTGTCTATGAACTGTATAGGCAACCAAGTAGTCCTTTACCGCGGACGCGGCTATTCGAATAGATCATGTTAACCCTGCAGGGGTGTACTTCTTCATACATGTTTCCACCACTTAGCGTCTGCACACGATATGTGCTCGGCAGACTTCAAGCGAAAGCCGACGTGGGTGTAGACCACGACCTACCTAAACACTTAAGCCTCTAGTCCAGGTTTATCGCCTATTCAGGTTCCATCCGCAGGGAGTCCGGCCGAGGTTTCCCATATGGCCCCGAACGATGTGAACAGGGTTCCCGAGATACCTAACAGGTATTCGGTACACCCAGCCACGTACCTACCGCATCACAGCCCACCCCTACGGTCAGCGCTGTCCACGGCCTCCAGTAGGCTACAAACACCAGAAACTACTTGCAACTCCTGGACAGAGAGCTAGGGTGAATAAGAAGTCGAGCGGGGTCATATTTCAGGGCCCAATGTATGGTAGTAGCTGATTCTTAAATCACACATACAGATCTCAGTGCTTAAAGTCGGCTTCAATGAAACAACCCACCATGTACTCCTACATGGCCTCTCATCGATACCTTTACCAAATCGTGTTCACCACACCACTCTCATTACCGACATAATCATTTCACTCTAGCCCATCACCCAGATGAACCAGACCTGACTCGACTCTAAGCATAGCAGGCATAGCAAGGTAGGAACAACACATACATATGGCTCAATCAACTCCTACACATGCTAGTGGGTTTCATCTAGTTACTGTGGCAATGACAGGTCATGCAGAGGAAATGGGTTCAACTACCGTAGCACACAGCAGTTTGAAT
>NW_021189935.1:0-1278 GCF_002162155.2 Triticum dicoccoides | reverse complement strand
AATCCCAGTCTCGATCCGCATAAAACAATAGATACTTTCGGAGATACCTGTAGTGCACCTTTATAGTCACCCAGTTACGTTGTGACGTTTGATACACCCAAAGCACTCCTACGGTATCCAGGAGTTACACGATCTCATGGTCAAAGGAAGAGATACTTGACATTGGCAAAGCTCTAGCAAATGAACTACACGATCTTTTGTGCTAGTCTTAGGATTGGGTCTTGTCCATCACATCATTCTCCTAATGATGTGATCCCGTTATCAACGACATCCTATGTCCATAGCCAGGAAACCATGACTATCTGTTGATCACAACGAGCTAGTCAACTAGAGGCTCACTAGGGACATATTGTGGTCTATGTATTCACACGTGTATTACGATTTCCGGATAATACAGTTATAGCATGAATAAAAGACAATTATCATGAACAAGGAAATATAATAATAATACTTTTATTATTGCCTCTAGGGCATATTTCCAACAGTCTCCCACTTGCACTAGAGTCAATAATCTAGTTCACATCACCATGTGATTAACACTCACAGGTCACATCGCCATGTGATTAATACCCAAGAGTTTACTAGAATCAGTAGTCTAGTTCACATCACTATGTGATTAATACTCAATGAGTTTTAGGTTTGATCATGTTGCTTGTGAGAGAGGTTTTAGTCAACGGGTCTGAACCTTTCAGATCCGTGTATGCTTTACAAATCTCTATGTCATCTCCTAGATGCAGCTACCATGCTCTATTTGGAGCTGTTCCAAATAACTGTTCTACTTGGAGCTATTCTAAATTGTTGCCCCATTGTACGTATCCGGTATCTCTACTCAGAGCTATCCGGATAGGTGTCAAGCTTGCATCGACGTAACCTTTACGACGAACTCTTTTACCACCTCCATAATCGAGAAAATTCCTTAGTCCACTAGTTACTAAGGATAACTTTGACCGCTGTCCTGTGAGCCATTCTTGGATCACTCTTGTACCCCTTGACTGACTCATGGCAAGGCACACTTCAGGTGCGGTACACAGCATAGCATACTGAAGAGCCTACGTCTTAAGCATAGGGGACGACCTTCGTCCTTTCTCTCTATTCTGCCGTGGTCGAGCTTTAAGTCTTAACTTCGTACCTTATAACTCAGGCAAGAACTCCTTCTTTGACTGGTCCATCTTGAACACCTTCAAGATCATGTCAAGGTATGTGCTCATTTGAAAGTATTATTAAGCATTTTGATCTATCCTTATAGATCTTGATGCTCAATGTTCAAGTAGCTTAATC
>NW_021189934.1:0-1631 GCF_002162155.2 Triticum dicoccoides | reverse complement strand
TATGTAAGGAAGCACTGAACTAGACTGGAAATATTAGTTGGCAGGCAGGAAGGTACCTTGGACTTGTATCTCGGTGCCCGGAAGAAATCATCCATCCCTCCCTCCATGCCACTCGCCAGCTCCCATGATGCAATCCTCTCGTCTCAACGAGCATCACAATCTCCTCACTCTGGCCGCCAATCCAGAGCACCCGAATGGTCAAACTGACAGCGCCTTCGATCCCATGTCCCCGTCGCGCCCGTGCACCGGCGAGGCGAGAGCGGGATCACGCCAGTAGCTTGGCTCGAGGCTTCCTGTCTCCCACATCTGGCCGCCGCCCAGGCGAGGCCGATCGGGATCTCGGGGTGTCGTGCCCATGCCACACACGGACACGGTGGCCAGGCGCGCCTTGGAGATGAGGCGGCAGCAGGCAGATCGAGGGCAAATTATGAATTTGACGCAGGGGCGCGTCGGGACGTCGGAAATTTAAGGGCGCCGCCAAACGCAGCAGCGTCCTCCCCGCCCGCCGCGCGGCTTAGCCTGCGGAAACCCCGGTGCGGCACGGAGGGACCTGGTTGCTAGGCGGGCCAACGAAGCGGGATCGACGGACGGATCAGCCGCCGGAGCGAGGAGGCTATCGGTCTCGGCGGTGTACAAGATGGATGGATGGGCCTGGTCCAAAGGGCAAGGAGAATGTTAGGTTGCCCAGCCATGTAGGAGTATCCCACTAGAGGCGGCTCACACCCGTATCCGTATGGGAATGGGAATGGGACCTTCCTACGGTGCATGTCGCCACCATGATCGCGTGCACGTGTCACCATCCAACGAACAGCTGCGCGCAAGTAACAAAAGCTGCAGCTTCGCCTTACATCGGATCCGATCATCCCACCGTACATCGGATCCGGTCATCCCACGCTCATCCAGCGGCCTCGCTTCCATGCGTGCTCTGCCGCCGCCCGCCGCCACGCCCGCGGACGAAGCACGCAACGAAGCAGAGCGGCCTGCCAGGAGTGGGCGCGGTGCGCGCGCCCGCACCCTCGCCCTCACTCGGCACGCCCGCCGCGCCGACGACGGACGCTCCGGGGCTCGCGATCAAGAAGCCCCGGCTCTGCCTTGCGGCTGCATGCCGGCGAAGCAGAGCACCACACCGACAGCGCCGAAGCCAGCAGGCATGTTCTCCCTCCGGGACGAGTCAGCTCCCCCTCCTCGGTAGATTTCGGGGCGGTCTGTGGGCGGCACCCATCCCAGGCAGGCCGGTGAGCGGCGCCGAACATAATCTGGGGACGCCGTTCGAATGGAAAGCGGTTGCGTACCGTCAGGGGCGGAGAAGCCAGGCCCGGATACGGCGCCGTCGACGTCGGCTCGAGGATGAAGCTCCTCTGCGTCAAGGGGCCACCCTCTTGTCTTGTGCCCCGCGCCTCCGACCTGCGATGCCGGCGGATGAAGGCCTAAAACATCGAAGGGGTGGTGTGGCAGAGCATGTCCTGCTGTCCAGCTTGGGCGTTAATCTCCATCTCCGGGCACCACCGTGGACCGGTTGGTGGTGGAGAGACGGTCGTCGGTCCGTCGATCGGTGGCAGAGGCAGCTTGCTCGTTACCCAAAATATGTGCATCTAGATTTGTATTTCAGCACCGTCTATTTGGCGGTTTTC
>NW_021189933.1:0-2412 GCF_002162155.2 Triticum dicoccoides | reverse complement strand
GTTGGCCACGAGGAGAACAAGCGCACGGTGCACATTCCAAGAGTTGATATGATTGTTCCTTCAACTACTAGGCATACTATGACAACCACATCCGTTGTTGTCAGGACTACATCACCTCCACCATGTGACACATCGCCCCCGAGAGTGGCTACATCATCTGAGTTGATCATAAGAGGTAATGACAAAGGTACTGATCTTCCATCTCTACATGAGAATGATGAATGCCTTGTCAATTTGAATGCACCATCTGATGAGCTACCCACTACTTTGATCACACCACCTATTTTAGAGGACTACGTTGATAATTTGACTTTGCCATGTGATCAAACAACTGAAATACCAACAATTTTGAGTGCACCCATTGAATTAACTATTGATGCAAAAGAACCAATGTATAATCATTTTGATATGACCTCTAATCTTGGTGATGATTCTGTGTTGAATGACTTATTGCATGTTTGCTTATTTAAGTATGTTGTAGCATGTAAATTTGATGCAAGTAAGGTTTATTCACCAATGTTGGGATGGTTTAATGATAAACATTGTCAATCTTTTGAAATAAATAAGAGCTTCACTTATATGTGCAAACTGAGTTGCAATATTTTCATGCCTTCTACTTCTTGTGCTAATTTTTTGGCTTTAGATTTTATGAACTATGCAAGTTACTCATCTATTCATGTGTCATATATGCAAAAATCAAGGGAAGTAAAAATGGATGACATATACATATACAACATGTACACCTTGTCTCTTTTGTTAGCCACATTTCAGATTAAGCAACGCCGAGGACGGCTTTATTTTCAAGAAGGGGAGGATGATGAGGACATGACTACCTTGGATATGACCAAAAATATTGCATATATGCATATTTGTCAGGTGATTTCTAGTGCAAACTATTCAATAATCTATTTATGTTATCCAGAACAAAAATACTTCACACACTTTTGTGTTTTGTCTAATTGCAGGTGTATGGGACATTTGTACAATCCACATATGAAGATAAGGAAGAAAGAGATGTTTATTTGCTATCCAAAAAGTTCTCTCACGTCACTTTTGGCCCAAGAGAAGATAGAGTCCAAGTCTCTGACGTTCTGGATTCAGATTCGGACTGCACAGACATACCTGACTCCAAACGCACACAAGTTTTTCATACGGACTCCGAATTGGGTGATTCTTTTTTTGTTGGAAACTAGATTTCGTGCACTTTCCTACCCAATTGTAATCACCTTCAAGTTCGTCCGGAGCGTTGAGTTGTGGACGAAACAATCTGATGCTGCAGCAGAATCCGAGTCAAACTACAAGTCCAAAGGTGTTACATCAACTCCACTTGATGAGGACATGACTACCTTGGATATGACCAAAAATATTGCATATATGCATATTTGTCAGGTGATTTCTAGTGCAAACTATTCAATAATCTATTTATGTTATCCAGAACAAAAATACTTCACACACTTTTGTGTTTTGTCTAATTGCAGGTGTATGGGACATTTGTACAATCCACATATGAAGATAAGGGAAAAGGAGAAGTTTATGTTGTGTTCAAAAAGTCCTCTCACGTCACTTTTGGGCCAAGAGAAGATAGAGTCCAAGTCTTTGACGTTCTGGATTCAGATTCGGACTGCACAGACATACCTGACTCAAAACGCCAACAACTTTTTCATACGGACTCCGAATTGGTTGATTCTTTTTTTGTTGGAAACTAGATTTCGTGCTCTTTCCAACCCAATTGGATTCACCTTCAAATTCGTCCGGAGCGTTGAGTTACGGATGAAACAATCTGACGTTGCAGCAGAATCCGAGTCAAACTACAAGCCCAAAGGTGTTGCATCACCTCCACTTGGGCCCATGAGCCTTGTACGACCTAGGGTTAGTTTTAGGCTGCCTTGGGACGTCCTCCCACCTCCTTGGCCACCACCCCTTGCTCCTATATAAGTAGATCCATCTAGTAGCTTTTTCCTTGGGATTTGTTTAGTTAAAAGTTAGCCATTGCAACTTCGTGTACTTCGTTTGTGTCCAACGACCAGACCAAGACCGCTTACGGATCCCCGCCTTTATCAATACTTCATATATACTCGCAATATTCAGATTGCTTTTATCATATTCTTGCTTGTTCTTCGATTGCTTGCAGGAATAGACCTTCGTGGTCAGGTTGATTGTGCTCCAGCGTGGTCAATAACCTCTCGGAGTTGGTTTAGCGATTGCTAAGGCGCAACGTCGTGCACGTTTGTAGTCGGATCGTCAAAGTCGTCTCCACCAAATCGATAGTTATCATCTCATCGAAAGATCGGGACACCCCGCCTCTATCAAGTGGTATCAGTTTTCAGGTTGCTCGGTGAGATTTTACAGTTTTTCATAGTTTAGATCGCATCTGTCATTCATACCTACAGTCCATGAAAAAGCCACAAAAAA
>NW_021189932.1:0-1609 GCF_002162155.2 Triticum dicoccoides | reverse complement strand
TAAGAGAGGCTACTAAAGATAAACAACTAGATGGTCAGATCCCACACATACCAAGCATTTCAATAGCATACACACAATATGCTCGATATGTGCAAATACAACATGGCATCACAACATGACTCTACGACTCAAGTAATTTATTCAATAGGCTCCGAGGAGCGAGATATTACAAACATGGGTCTCATGACCCAACAATCAGAGCATACAAGTCAAAGCACAAGCGGAAGCTATCATGTCTGGGTACAGACATCTATAACTGGAAAAGGCTGAGAAGCCTGACTATCTACCAGATCCTGCCGAGGCACAAGATCGTAGCTGAGGTAACAAGCTAAACGTCGAAGTCCACGCGAAACTACTAGTGAGACTGAAGTCTCTCTGCAAAAACATAAAATAGGCAAACGTGAGTACAAATGTACCCAGCAAGACTTACATCAGAACTAACTACATATGCATCATTATTAACAAAGGGGTGGTGGGGTTTAACCGCAGCAAGCCAGCTTTGACTCGGTGGCTATCCTAAACTACGACTGCGAGTAACTCTTTTGAGGTGGCGCACACGAGTCCACATATTCACCATATCAATACACCACTATGGATCCGCTCCCGTCTCCCTACGAGAACGCCATCCATAGCACTCACGCTTATCTTGCGTATTTTAGAGTATCCACTTTCACTTGTCTATGAACTGATATAAGCAACCCAGAAGTCCTTTTCCGCGGACACGGCTATTCGAATAGATCATATTAACCCTGCAGGGGTGTACTTCTTCACACACGCTCTCACCACTTACCGCCGTTTACACGACATGTACTCGGCAACCTTCAAGCGGAAGCCCAACGTGGGTGTCGGCCACGGCCTGCCTAAACACTCGAGTCTCTAGTCCAGGTTTATCGCCTATTCGGGTTCCATCCATGGGGAGATCCGGCCGGAGTTTCGCTCACAGCCCCAAACGATGTGAACAGGGTTCTGTGACACCAAACGGGCGCCCGGTTTACCCGACCACGTGCCTACCGCATCACAGCCCACCCCTACGGTCAGCACTGCGCACGGCCTCCAGCATACTACAAACACCAGAAACTACTTGCAACTCCTGGACAGAGGACAAGGGTGATTAAGAAGCCGAGAGGGTCCATTGGTTTCGGGCCCAATGCGTGGTAGTAGCTGAATCATGGATCACAAACACAGAACTCAGTTCCTGAGGACGGCTGCAGTGAGACAACCCACCATGTACTCCTACATGGCCTCTCACCGCTACCTTTATCAAATCGTGTTCACACACTTAGCTCACACACAGTAGGACATGTTCACACACCTCTGATTCATCCCCGATGAATCAGACCTGACTCAACTCTAAGCAGTAGCAGGCATGACAAACAAGCATGAATGAGTAGGCACATCAGGGCTCAAACAACTCCTACTCATGCTAGTGGGTTTCATCTATTTACTGTGGCAATGACAGGTCATGCAAAGGATAAAGGGGTTCAGCTACCGCAGCAAGTAACAGATGAATCGGTGTTGTCCTAATGCAGTAAAAGAGAGCAGGAGCGAGAGAGTAGGATTGTATCGGAATGAACAAGGGGGTTTTGCTTGCCTGGCACTTCTGAAGATA
>NW_021189931.1:0-2352 GCF_002162155.2 Triticum dicoccoides | reverse complement strand
GAATAAAAGAGTTCATATTGATCTTATGGATAGTAATGACTTCACATATAAAAAGTATGAGGCATAAAAGTTGTTGAGAGTTGACAAACATAGTTTTGGTCATTGTTGCAATTAATAGGAAGTAATAAAGAAAGAGATGTTCTCGCATATAAATATACTGTCTTGGACATCTTTTATGATTGTGAGCACTCATTAAGTATGACATGCTAAAGAGTTGATGTTGGACAAGGAAGACAACGTAATGGGTCATGTTTCCTCACATCTCAGTTAAAGTATATTGTCATGGATCATTCAAACATGTTGAGCTTGCCTTCCCCCCTTCATGCTTGCCAAATTCCTTGCACCAAGTAGAGATACTACTTGTGCTTCCAAATATCCTTAAACCCAGTTTTGCCATGAGAGTCCATCATACCTACCTATGGATTGAGTAAGACCCTTCAAGTAAGTTGTCATGTTGCAAGCAATAAAAATTGCTCTCTAAATATGTATGACTTATTAGTGCGGAGAAAATAAGCTTTGTACAATCGTGTGATATGGAAGTAATAAAAGCGGTGGAGTGCATAATAAAGGTTCATATCACAAGTGGCAATATAAAGTGACGTTCTTTTGCATTAAGATTTTGTGCATCCAACCCTAAAAGCACATGACAATCTCTGCTTCCCTCTGCGAAGGGCCTATCTTTTACTTTATGTCTTTTACTTTATGCAAGAGTCAAGGTGATCTCCACCTGTCACTTTTTCATTTTATCCTTTGGCAAGCACCTCGTGTTGGAAAGATCCTGATATATATATATCCAATTGGATGTAAGTTAGCATGAACTATTATTGTTGACATCACCGAAAGGTGAATACGTTGGGAGGCGAAATTATAAGCCCCAATCTTTCTCAGTATTCGACTAAAACTCCATAACCATAAGTATTGCGTGAGTGTTAGCAATTGTAGAAGACTATATGATAGTTGAGTATGTGGAATTGCTGAAAAGCTCTATTCTTGACTCTTTCTGATGTTATGATAAATTGCAATTGCTTCAATGACTGAGATTATAGTTTGCTAGTTCTCAATGAAGTTTCTGAACCATACTCGACATTCTGAATTGATTGTTACTTGAGCCTGAGAAATCATCTGGCAAAATCTATATATGTTGCTGTTATAAGAATGACCATGATGCCCTCATGTCCGTATTTTATTTTTATCGAAACCTCTATCTCTAAACATGTGGACATATTTTTCGATTTCGGCTTCCGCTTGAGGACAAGCGAGGTCTAAGCTTGGGGAGTTGAAACGTCCATTTTGCATCATGCTTTTATATCAATATTTATTGCATTATGGGCTGTTATTACACGTTATGTCACAATACTTATGGCTATTCTCTCTTATTATACAAGGTTTATCATGAAGAGGGAGAATGCCGGCAGCTAGAATACTGGCTGAAAATGGAGCAAATATTGGAAACTTATTCTGCACAGCTCCAAAAGTCCGGAAACTCCACGAAAGTCATTTTTGGAATTAATAAGAATTATTGAGCGAAGAAAGTACCAGAGGGGGCCCACACCCTGGCCAGGAGGGTGGGGGGCGTCCCCCCCTACTGGGCGCGTCCCCTGTCTCCTGGGTCCCCTGGTGGCCCTCCAGTGCCCATCTTCTACTATATGAAGGCTTCTACCCTGGAAAAAATCATAAGCAAGCGTACGGGACGAAACTCCGCCGCCACGAGGCGGAACCTTGGCGGAACCAATCTAGGGCTCCGGCGGAGCTGTTCTGCCAGGGAAACTTCCCTATGGGAGGGGGAAATCATCACCATCATCATCACCAACGATCCTCTCATCGGGAGGGGGTCAATCTCCATCAACATCTTCACCATCACCATCTCCTCTCAAAACCCTAGTTCATCTGTTGTATCCAATCTTGTATCAAAACCACAAATTGGTACCTGTGGGTTGCTAGTAGTGTTGATTACTCCTTGTAGTTGATGCTATTTTGTTTACTTGGTGGAAGATCATATGTTCAGATCCTTAATGCATATTAATACTCGTCTAATCATGAACATGAATATGGTTTTTGAGTAGTTACGTTTGTTCCTGAGGACATGGGTGAAGTCTTGCTATTAGTAGTCATTTGAATTTGGTATTCGTTCGATATTTTGATGAGATGTATGTTGTCTCTCCTCTGGTGGTGTTATGTGAACGTCGACTACGTAACACTTCACCATTATTTGGGCCTAGAGGAAGGCATTGAGAAGTAATAAGTAGATGATGGGTTGCTAGAGTGATAGAAGCTTAAAACCTAGTTTATGCGTTGCTTCATAAGGGGCTGATTTGGATCCATTAGTTTCATTCTATGGTTAGGGTTACCATA
>NW_021189930.1:0-1540 GCF_002162155.2 Triticum dicoccoides | reverse complement strand
GCTGCTGGTTTGTATGACTGTATGACTTGTATGTTGGGTCGTGAGACCCGTACCTTTGTGTATGTTATGTATGGCTCACTGAGCCTTAAATAAAGTACTTGTGTCGTAGAGTCATGTTGTGATGCTTCATTGTATTTGCACATATCGAGCATATTGTGTGTATGATTGAAATGCTTGGTATGTGTGGGATCTGACTATCTAGTTGTTTATCTTTAGTAGCCTCTCTTACCGGGAAATGTCTCCTAGTGTTACCGCTGAGCCATGGTAGCTTGCTACTGCTCTGGAACACTTAGGCTGGCCGGCATGTGTCCTTCTTCGTTCCTGTGTCTGTCCCTTCGGGGAAATGTCACGCTTTGAGTACCGGAGTCCTGTTAGCCCGCTACAGCCCGGTTTACCGAAGTCCTGCTAGCCCAGTGCTACAGCCCGGACCCACTTGCTGATGACCGACACGTTCAAAGCTGGGTCATGGATGCCTGTCCCTGTAAGTCTGTGCCACTTTGGGTTTACGACTAGTCATGTCAGCCCGGGCTCTTTATCATATGGATGCTAGCGACACTATCATATACGTGAGCCAAAAGGCGCAAACGGTCCCGGGAAAAGGTAAGACGACACCCGTGGGAATACCGTGCGTGAGGCCGCAAAGTGATATGAGGTGTTACCAGCTAGATCGATGTGACATCGAGTCGGGGTCCTGACACTGGGGTGCATTTATGTGTCGGTCATCAACACTCGTAGTTTTGGCTGACTCTGCCCCGTTTCATGGATTATTACTCATTGTTTTGGGGTCCCGGAGCGATTTCCATAATTGACGCACCCCGGGGTGCGTTTACGTGTCGCTCACCAGCAATCCTAATTTTGTTCGATTCTGGGCTCTTCCGTGGACTATTACTCACCATTATGGGGTCCCAGAGCTATTTCCACATTCACAATCCTCGGGGTGCGTTTACGTGTACGTCGTCAGCAGTCGCAATTTTGGTTGATTCTGACCCGTTTCATGGACTATTACTCACCGTTTTGGTGTCCCAAAGCGATTTCGATGGTTGTTGAACCCTAAGGTGCGCTTACGTGTCGGTCATCAACAAACGCAGTTTGGGCTGATTCTCGCCCGATTCTTGGACTATTACTCACCGTTTTGGGGTCCCAAAGCTATTTCCATAGTTGTTGAACCCGAAGGTGCGCTTACGTGTCGGTCATCAACACTCGCAGTTTTGGCCGATTTTGGCCCGTCTCTTGGACTATTACTCACTGTTTTGGGGTCCTGGAGTGATTTCCACGATTGACGAACCCTGGGGTGCGTTTGCGTGTCGATCATCAACACTCGCAGTTTTGGCCGATTCTGTCCCGTTTCGTGACTATTACCCAGTTTTGGGGCCCCGGAGTGATTTCCACAACTGACGAACCGCAGGGTGCGTTTACGTGTCAGTTATCAACACTCACAATTTTGGCCAATTCTGGTTCATTTCGTGCACTATTACTCACCGTTTTCGGGTCCTAGAGCGATTTCCATGATTGACGATCCCTGGGGTGCATTTATGTGTCG
>NW_021189929.1:0-1199 GCF_002162155.2 Triticum dicoccoides | reverse complement strand
TCCTGGAGTGATTTCCACAATTTACGAACCCCGTGGTGCGTTTACGTTTCGGTGATCAACACTCACAATTTTGGCCGATTCTGGTCCGTTTCGTGCACTATTACTCGCCGCTTTGTGGTCCCAGAGCGATTACCATGGTTGTTGAACTCCAAGGTGCACTTACGTGTCTGTCATCAACATTCATAGTTTTTGCCAATTCTGGCCCGTTTCTTGGACTATTACTCTGTTTTGGCGTCCCGGTGTGATTTCCATGATTGACGAACACCGGGGTGCGTTCATGTGTCGGTTAGAAACACTCGCTTTTTGGGCCGCTTCTGGCCCGTTTCGTCGACTATTACTCACCGTTTTGGGGCCCCAAAGCGATTTCCATGGTTGTTGAACCCCATGGTGCGCTTACGTGTCGATCATCAACAATCGCAGTTTGGGCCGATTTTGGCCCGTTTCTTGCACTATTAATTAGTTTTGGCCGTCCCGCAGTGATTTCCATGATTGACGAACTCCGTGGTGCGTTTACATGTCAGTCATCAACACACAAATTTGGTCGACTCTGGTCCATTTCGTGCACGATTATTCACCATTTTGGCGTCCCAGAGCGATTTCCATGATTGACAATTCCCGGGGTGCGTTTGCGTGTCTGTCCTCAACACTCACAGTTTGGGCCAATTCTGACGCGATTCGAGGACTATTACTCAACATTTAGGGATCCCGAAGCGATTTCCATAGTTGTTGAACCCCAAAATGCGTTTACGTGCCGGTCATGAACACTCACAGTTGTGGCCGATTCTGGCCCGTTTCGTGGACTATTACTCACTGTTTGGGGTCCCGGTGTGACTTGCGCAATTAACAAACCCCGGGGTGCATTTACGTGTCGATCATCAACACTCGCAGTTTCGGCCGATTCGGGCTCGTTTTGTGGCACTCGCAGTTTTGGCCGATTCTGGCCCATTTCTTGGACTATTACTTAGTTTCGGGGGTCCTGGAGTGATTTCCACAATTTACGAACCCCGTGGTGCGTTTACGTTTCGGTCATCAACACTCACAATTTTGGCCGATTCTGGTCCGTTTCGTGCACTATTACTCGCCGCTTTGTGGTCCCAGAGCGATTACCATGGTTGTTGAACTCCAAGGTGCACTTACGTGTCTGTCATCAACATTCATAGTTTTTGCCAATTCTGGCCCGTTTCTTGGACTATTACTCT
>NW_021189928.1:0-1138 GCF_002162155.2 Triticum dicoccoides | reverse complement strand
ACTTGTTTGATCATGCATGAAAATAGTACAGATGGATAGATTGGATTTTTCTGATCATTTTTCATATATAATTTGTCCAATTTGGAGTTACAGAATAAAAGTTATGAATTTTTGAAGTTTAAATTATATTCTGGAATTTCCTGATTTAAATTAAATCCAGAAAATCAATTACTGCGTCAGCCTGACGTCAGTGTGACGTCAGCAGGTCAACGGAACAGGTCTGGGTCAAACCTGACAGTGGGTCCCGCATGTCAGGGTGATTATTTTAATTAAAACTTAATTAAAACTAATCCTGTTTAATTAACAGGGCTGGGCCCCACCTGTCATTGACTCAGGGGAGTCAACCAGGGCCCACCCGTGGTCAAAGTCAAAACCAGCGACGCCGGCGTTTAGCCGCCGGCGAGCCCGACGCGGCGGCGGGAGTGGTTTTGGCCATTTCGGCCAGCAAATGGGCCGCGGGGACCACCGGAGGGGAGCTGAGGACAAACCGCAGCTCTTGGCGGAGTCCGTTGAGGTCGGGGTGGCCGGAGTTGGCGCCGGCGACGACTTGGGCGGCCACCGGGGTTCGGCCGAAGACGAACTTGACGCTAGAGGGGTCGGTGAGGCTCGGGGAGTGGCTAGCCAGATGCTACGTGACACGGTGAGCATGATGGACACCAGTTTGTGGCCGGAGGATGACCGGGAGCACGTCGGCGACGAGCTCCACGGCGGTGGGTGCGGTTGAGCTCCGGGAGGTTGCTACACGGCTCGGAAGCAAGAACGGAAGGGAGGGGAAGATGGCTAAGCTCACAGTGAGTGCGACGGAGTCCTTGGTGCGGCCGGAGATGGACCGGAGCGACGACGGTGTTGAAGGGGATCTCCGGCGACGGTGAGCTCGGGCGAGGTCGGTGCGGTGGACTCGGGCGTTGCGAGCGCTCGGGGCTCGGCTGCTCGATGAAGTGGACAGCGGCGGAGCTCCTGGACACGGTGGCACGGCGTGGGGTGGACGGAGGGCGTGGCTACGGCGAGGGGGTGGCGGCGATGGCGTCGGCCATGGCTGGGGCGTGCGAGGGGGAGGAGCTGGAGAGGAGAGGGGGTGTCTGGGGGGTTCGGGGGAGAGAGGGAGGCCGATCCACGGCGTTAGCCGGGCGAGGGAGGC
>NW_021189927.1:0-2783 GCF_002162155.2 Triticum dicoccoides | reverse complement strand
GTTCCTCGCGTTCTGTTAGTTGCTCGTCAAAGCTGCTACGGTTTAACAATGGGCACAGGTGTGTAGAATTTGTTGATGCGTACCTCGTCCATCTTGGAGCTCAACTCCTGGAGGTGGTCGGGGCCGCTGCTGCCGAGGTCGTTGATGATGAAGCCAGTGATGAGCAGCTTCACAGGTGTCGAGAAGCCATCGCCGATGGCACCCACCAGGCCCAGTGCCATCAGCACCATGTCCACGGCATCCGCGTGCATGAACACTGACATGACCGCCGCCTTCTTGGCTTGCTTTCTTCCTTTCTGTTGATCGAGCCGTAATAGAGTTAATTTACTCGATAGTTAGTACATCAAGAGCCGTCCAAATTTTAAACTCGAAGCTTTGCTGAATGATTGCAAGAGCACATTAGTTAGTAGTTAGTACAAATTAAGCAGTCCACCTAACGACTTGCTGTCCGCATATATATAGTCTTTCTATCCCAGCTAGTCTTGAAGACTTGCGGTCCGCATATAAATACTACGAGTGGGGAGCTAGCCCTGAAGACTTGAGCTAAGCAAGAGGTCTTTTCTATTACTCTAGTAGCCGTAATAAATTTGAACTATTATTGGTGTTTCTATACTACAGCTGAGTAGTGATCGCTGTGAGGGGTACTAGGTGACTTAATTTTACTGTTTTTAATGTCATTCATTTTGCCAGTATACCAATAGTAACTGCAGGGCCAGTGGTTCAGCTTGGATGCCATCTCCTAAGAAAACAGAAAGAAACCCTAATGCTTTCCTGGCTCCATCCACAAGCGGCAGCCGGCCAACCTGCTGCTTTCCATCCATGTTATCCGGCAAGCTCCAACCAGATGATGATGCCCACACGAGGTAGTGCCTGTCCAAGGCTATGTGATTTGGACTCCCAATCAAGATTCGCAGGCAGCGAGGCAAAACCACATACAACCATCTCCATATGATGCAACAGCGAAAGGATCCGAGGAAGAAAATTGAATGTCATCCAGAGATTATTTGAGTATGATGTGCAGATGCGGTGAATAGAATGCATGGCTAACATACCTCCAGTCTCATGCTCTGTGGCTGCGATGTCCTTGTATGCCCGCTAACTATGGAAACATGCTTGGACACTAAAACGTTGATCACCAGACACTATGCTTGGGCCTCTTGTGATCAAAGCTTCAATTGATGTCTCTATTTTTTATGCAATATAGAACCATCAATGTAATTTCAAGATGTCAATGATTTTGCAACAGCTGATGTATTTATTTTTTCTAACGAAGTTAGCTTTTGCGTTGTTTGGATGTCGTCAAGGCACCATACTATTAATAGGAATTCATTCTCTCATGGGGATTCGTTTGCATTAAACTGTTTTATTAGTTTATTTGCATTATATTATTATTTGTATGATACAAGGGTCACGATTCCGTATCATATTTTGTTCTGTTAATTGCAGGATAAGAAGGCCCAGGTATTCCTTCTGCTGCATGAACTGAAAGCTCAAAACAGTGGTGTGCAGGCTGCTTTTTATCTGGAGTGTTAGCCTGTTAGAGGATGTGTGATATTGTTGCCCTCTAGCAACTACAGAAGTTCTTCAGCAGGTGTGTCAGTTTCCTGTTCCAACGCTTGTAGAATATGAGCAGACTTTCCAAGATTGGATCTATGTTGTCTGCTCCATGGTTCTCTAGAGTACTAACAAATATCTGGAGCTCTAAGACTATCTAGTGGCTGGTTTCTGTCAATGTGTTGTTGGATACGACCTGCATGTTCGGTGTTGCTGCAATGTGCGAATAAGGTCTCTGTCTAACTGTGTTGGAAGAGCTAGTACTCTAGCAGCTGCTGCTTTTTCATACATAAACTTTTGCATGCGGAGTGAGTAGTATGTTTACACAGTTCTTGTTGGTTTCTATACACAAATATCAGTTTGATACTCCCTCGTTTCACTTAACTTTATGGTGTGTGCAAGTTTTTTGCCCATATTCTGAATTGTAGTGCCTACTTACTTGTTTGGACAAAAATAGCCGTGTGGCTGGACATGGGCGTGAAACAACCTCCTCTGCATGCGGGAGTGTATGTGGCTGAGACGCTTTGCACATGGATCTGGACAGAGTTGGTGGAGGGGTATAATGATCCAAAGGACATGCGCGAGCGCATGCATTGGTATTGCAGCTCAACAAAGTGCGCACTAGAATTTGGAACGAAGGGAGTATAACAATTTTGACCTCCAAGGAAACAACTCATGTGGCAATCCTCCTGCAGAAAAAGAGCGTGATCTCTTTTAACTAGAGAAACACAATTATCACACATATTCCTGTATTCATCCACGGAAGAGGTTTATTGTACTGAATAGAAGTGTTTTTCCTAACCTCTAGTATAGGCCATCTAGCACATAGAAGTTAATGTATATATATGAACAAGTAGCACCGAAAATGCATTTGGTAAATACCAACAGACCTCAATGCAAATTACACATAAAATTAGAAAGGAGATTGAAAAATTATGAAGCCTAGAAAAATAAGTTTAATCCTTGTTGTTTTTTGACTTATTCTTTTTTGAAAAAAAAGTCTTAGTTGGATTGTGGATGATGTTGGCTGGTCGGGTCACCGGTCTGTGGAAGGTCGACGGGAGGCTAGAGCACAACGTCGCCACGTCAGGCCTCAGTTGTTGTCTGTGGTTGGTTGATTGAGGGCCAAGTAGCGTCTTGCATCTATCTTGCTATAAATCATCATCCATCCATCTACCTGATCAATACAAACTTGACAGAGACGAGCATCTTCGACAAGTCGCATAAAA
>NW_021189926.1:0-1497 GCF_002162155.2 Triticum dicoccoides | reverse complement strand
TCCTTGGATAATGTATTATTTTTCTCTGTAAGTACCTGAGGATGTAACGACTCTTAAATCAGTTCGGCCAACTGCTTCAAGACTCGGGGGCTACTGGCATATGATTATTGAATCTGCACAAAAAATTCTTACCCGCATATCCTTTGAAAACTGGTGAGTGGCTCCAGCAACTCCATCACGAGCAGCTCGGATGTAAGCATCCGCTGAGCTGAGAGCATTGAATGCCTCTTCAATAAAATGTGGATCGCGCATAGCCGCTCTCCGCCGCCAATGATTCATCACACTCTCCACTTCGGAGTTGGTGACGGAGACATTATCCAAATCCTCGGGAAGGCCACAATCCGGCATTGCCCCCGTGTTGACCCCAGACCTTGTAGTCGGGTCCGGGACCAGATTAGCCTGTGCATGGTGATACATCCATTTTGCATCATGCTTTTATATCGATATTTATTGCATTATGGGCTGTTATTTCACGTTATGTCATAATACTTATGGTTATTCTTTCTTATTTTACAAGGTTTACATGAAGAGGGAGAATGCCGACAGCTGGAATTCTGGGCTGAAAAAGGAGCAAATATTGAAGGACTATTCTGTGCAACTCCAAAAGTCCTGAAACTCCACGGAACACCTTAAAATAAATAAAGAAAAATCATCGCCAAAGATGAAGGTCAGAGGGCCCACACCCTGCTCACGAGGGTGGGGGGCGCCCCCCCCCCCTCGGGCGTGCCCCCCTACCTGTGGGCCCCCTGGTGGCTCTCCGATGCCCATCTTCTCCCATATGAAGTCTTTCGATGAGAAAAAAATAGCAGAGAACCTTTCGGGACGAGACTCCGCCGCCATGAGGCGGAACCTTGGCGGAACCAATCTAGGGCTCCGGCAGAGCTGTTCTGCCGGGGACACTTCCCCCCGGGAGGGGGAAATGACACACCCTGATTTTCATGCCACTACACTAAAGCTAACAATCATGATAAAATGTGGTTTGACAAAAACTTTTGAGTGTTTTGTCTTTGCTTTCATTGAATGTTTGACTGCTGTTTGCAAGTGCTCTAAAAATCAAATAAAATCCTCCAACTCCTATACTTCATATCCTTGATCCAAACTCTTGAACCAATGATCATTCCATGTGTATAGTACAATATAGTATTTTCTTACAAAAATAATTTGGCCAAGTAGTATTTTCAAAAATTAGTTTTCCACAAACCCCTAAATTGAGGTTTGCACTGCAAGTACTTGATTTGGGGTATGAAATATATTTCAAGAGTATATTTGAGACCTATTAGATAAATGACTCCCATAAACCACAAAAATATAGTTTTAAAAAACTATTTTCCTATTTTATTTATAAGATTTTTCTTAAGGCCAGAAATGGTCTTTAATAGGGAAAAATTATTTTATTGTTTCCAAAATATTTGACAAAACCTAGGGAAACTCAGTGGACATATATTGTCCATATATAAGAGTTTCAACATGTGGTCATGTTCAAAATATTGGTCAAAT
>NW_021189925.1:0-1265 GCF_002162155.2 Triticum dicoccoides | reverse complement strand
GGGCTGACATGGCTAGTTGTAAACCCAAAGTGGCACAAACTTACAGGGACAGGCATCCATGACCCAGCATCGAACGTGTCGGTCATCAGCGAGTGAATCCAGGCTGTAGCACTGGGCTAGCAGGACTCCGGTGAACCGGGCTGTAGCGGGCTAACAGGACTCCGGTATTCATCGCGTGACATTTCCCCGAAGGGACAGACACAGGAACGAAGAAGGACACATGCCGGCCAGCCTAAGTGTTCCGAAGCAGTAGCAAGCTACCATGGCTCGGTGGAAACACTAGGAGACATTTCCCGGTAAGAGAGGCTACTAAAGATAAACAACTAGATGGTCAGATCCCACACATACCAAGCATTTCAATAACATACACACAATATGCTCGATATGTGCAAATACAACATGGCATCACAACATGACTCTACGACTCAAGTATTTATTCAATAGGCTCCGAGGAGCGAGACATTACAAACATGGGTCTCATGACCCAACAATCAGAGCATACAAGTCAAAGCACAAGCGGAAGCTATCATGTCTGAGTACAGACATCTATAAATGAAAAAGGCTGAGAAGCCTGACTATCGATCAGATCCTGCCGAGGGCACAAGATCGTAGCTGAGGTATCAAGCTAAACGTCGAAGTCCACGTGGAACTACTAGTGAGACTGAAGTCTCTCTGCAAAAACATAAAATAGGCAAACGTGAGTACAAATGTACCCAGCAAGACTTACATCAGAACTAACTACATATGCATCATTTTCAACAAGGGGGATGGTGGGGTTTAACTGCAGCAAGCTAGCTTTGACTCGGTGGCTATCCTAAACTACAACTGCAAGTAACTCTTTTGAGGTGGCGCACACGAGTCCACATATTCACCATATCAATACACCACTATGGATCCGCTCCCGTCTCCCTACGAGAACGCCATCCATAGCACTCACGCTTATCTTGCGTATTTTAGAGTATCCACTTTCACTTGTCTATGAACTGATATAAGCAACCCAGAAGTCCTTTTCCGCGGACACGGCTATTCGAATAGTTGATGTTAACCCTGCAGGGGTGTACTTCTTCATACATGTTTCCACCACTTAGCGTCTGCACACGACATGTGCTCGGCAGACTTCAAGCGAAAGCCGACGTGGGTGTAGACCACGACCTACCTAAACACTCAAGTCTCTAGTCCAGGTTTATCGCCTATTCGGGTTCCATCCATGAGGAGATCCGGCCGGAGTTTCGCTCACAGCCCCAAATGATGTGAACAGGGTTCCC
>NW_021189924.1:0-989 GCF_002162155.2 Triticum dicoccoides | reverse complement strand
ACAGAGATCATGTTGATTAATAAGTCGAGAGGGGCACTTAAGCATTCCAATGTGTGGTAGTAGCTGGTCATGGATCACAAACACAGAACTCAGTTCCTGAGGACGGCTGCAATGAGACAACCCACCATGTACTCCTACATGGCCTCTCACCGCTACCTTTACCAAATCGTGTTCACACACTTAGCTCACACACATTGGGACATGTTCACACGCCTCTGATTCATCCCCGATGAATCAGACCCGACTCAACTCTAAGCAATAGCAGGCATGACAAACAAACATGAATGAGTAGGCACAGCAGGGCTCAAACAACTCCTACTCATGCTAGTGGGTTTCATCTATTTACTGTGGCAATGACAGGTCATGCAAAGGATAAAGGGGTTCAGCTACCGCAGCAAGTATCAAATATGTCGTTGTTGTCCTAATGCAGTAAAAGAGAGCAGGAGCGAGAGAGTGGGATTTTATCAGAATGAACAAGGGGGTTTGCTTGCCTGGCACTTCTAAAGATAACATTGAGTCTTCATCAGTGTCAACGATCACATCATCGGTACAACGTCTACCGAGGGGGAACAGCACCGGCAAACACAGAAGAAACACGATCAATGCAATGCACAGTATGATGCATGCTATGACATGGCAATATGAATGTGTTTTGAGCTAATGCAACTAGCAGCAAGTTAAATGGAGTTGGTTTGAACCCTAGGTTCAAATTCAAACTCCACATGTGACTATTTAAATGCCATTTAATTGATTTGTGCTAAACAGCAGCTATAAGTTGTTCTAACATGCATGAAAATGGTACAGATGGATTCCTTGAATTTTTCTGATAATTTTTCATATATAAATCATTTAATTTGGAGTTACGGTTAATTTTCTATGATTTATTGAAGTTTTAGGCATTTTCTGGAATTTCAGAATTAAATTAAATCCAGAAAACATTACTGCGTCAGCATGACGTTGGCATGACGTCAGCAAGTCAACAGAGGTCG
>NW_021189923.1:0-1125 GCF_002162155.2 Triticum dicoccoides | reverse complement strand
AGTACAATCCGAGTATCGAGTATACTCCAGGCAAGGCTAATGTGATTGCTGACGCTTTGAGCAGAAAAGCATATTGCAACAGTCTGATTCTCAAGCCTTATCAACCCGAGCTTTGTGAAGCTTTCCGCAAGCTTAATCTGCAAGTTGTTCCTCAAGGTTTCCTCGCCAACCTTCAAGTTTCTCCTACCTTGGAAGACCAGATTCGCCAAGCCCAACTTCTTGATGCTATGGTGAAGAAGGTGAAGATTGGTATTGCAAAGAGTCAGTCCAAGTACAAGTGCTACCGACTTGATGACAAGGACGCTCTCTTCTTCGAGGATCGAATTGTTGTGCCCAAAGGTGAACTTCGTAAGGTGATCATGAACGAGGCTCACAACTCTCTCCTCTCCATCCACCCTGGTAGTACGAAGATGTATCAGGATCTCAAGCAAACTTATTGGTGGACTCGAATGAAGCGCGAGATCGCTCAATTCGTGAACGAGTGTGATGTCTGCAGAAGAGTGAAGGCAGAACACCAAAGGCCAGCAGGTCTCCTCCAACCTCTTGCCATTCCAGAATGGAAGTTTGACCACATTGAAATGGACTTCATGACTGGGTTTCCAAAGTCCAAGCGTGGCAATGATGCTATCTTCGTTGTCATCGACAAGCTCACCAAAGTGGCTCACTTTCTGCCTATCAAAGAGTCAATCACTGCAGCTCAATTGGCAGAACTCTATACCTCTCGCATTGTCTCTCTGCACGGTATTCCTCAAGTGATATCTTCAGACCGTGGCAGCATCTTTACCTCCAAGTTTTGGGATTCTTTTCAGAAGGCCATGGGCACCAACATCCGCTTCAGCACAGCTTTCCATCCTCAAACAAGCGGTCAAGTCGAGCGTGTCAATCAGATTCTCGAAGACATGCTCAGGGCTTGTGTGATTTCTTTCGGCATGAAGTGGGAGGATTGTCTTCCTTATGCTGAATTCTCATACAACAACAGCTTTCAAGCAAGTTCGGGCAAGGCCCCCTTTGAAATTCTATATGGCAGGAAGTGCCGTACCCCTCTCAACTGGTCTGAAACCGGTGAACGTCAGCTGCTGGGTAATGACTTAATCACAGAAGCAGAAGAAATGTGCAAAGTCATTC
>NW_021189922.1:0-1027 GCF_002162155.2 Triticum dicoccoides | reverse complement strand
AGGAGGGAGGCGGGCTGGGCCGCCTGCTGGCTGGGCCGGCCAGCTGGCTGGGCTGCACAGGGAAGAGCCCAGGTAAGTTTCTCCCTTTATTTATTTTTCTGTTTTCTAATTTCTGACATTTGTTTTGATTTAAAAAATATATTAAATCATTTATTTACCTTATGCCAATTTTTGCAGGAGCTAGATATATTATTCCAGAGCTCCTTTATAATTGGCATAATATTTGGACATATATTAATATATATAATTAATATATTTCCAATGCAAATATTTATGCATTAATTCCAAAAGCCCAAAATAAATACCTATGAGCTCTTGAAAATATTGGTTTGATTTTTATCTCTGTCCAATATTTTCAGAGAGCCACATGAGCATTTTCTTGGACCCTTTTGGAGAAATTTTTATTTGGATCATTTTCAAAATGATTCTGAGGGTTTCACAGATCCCCATTTCAAGTTTCTGATGAAAGAGTAAACATGATGCAACACTCTAATGCATGACTAGCTAGGGTGTGACAACTCACCCCCACTCAAAAGAATCTCGTCCCGAGATTTGGGTTCCTCCAGGAAGAGGGCGGGATACTCAAGTCGAAGACGATCCTCCCTTTCCCAAGTTGCTTCATCCTCAGAATGATGAGACCACTGAACTTTGAGGAACTTGATGTTCTGACGTCGAGTGGTACGCTCGGCCTGATCGAGGATACGAATGGGGTACTCTCGATATGTAAGATTATCCTGGAGATCAAGCGTTTCGTGGTCCACTCCACGGATAGGATCCGAGAAGCAACGCCTGAGTTGAGAAACGTGGAAGACATCATGGACTCTGGAGAGATGCGGAGGTAGTTCCAACTGGTAGGCAACTTCTCCTCGTTTGGCGAGAATGCGAAAAGGTCCAATGTAACGAGGAGCCAATTTGCCTTTGATACCGAAACGATGGGTTCCCTTCAGAGGGGTGACCCGAAGATAAGCCTTCTCGTCAACCTCGAAAGTCATAGCCTTATGTTTTCGGTCATATTGACTCTTTTGAC
>NW_021189921.1:0-4071 GCF_002162155.2 Triticum dicoccoides | reverse complement strand
GTATGGGGTGCACCCTTTGTCTGCACCATGTCCGAATTGTCACTCGTTTTCCATGCCACTAACCCATGGGAACCCGATAGTCGGGATCACCCACCATCTTTTGCATGCTCCCGTCACTTTTCCTTTTGCACCAGTATCTTCGTGAGCTATCGGAACCGGAATGTTGCCATGGCACCATTTCCGTTGTCATTGTCGTGGCACCCCTTTCGTTTCCGCCACGATGACAAATGCCTCATATCTTTTCATGTCAACATTTTTTTAAAATTGCATAAACTTGTTCATGTCATCCGCATCATGATAACAACAATTAAAATGTTTAAATTGTTGTTGCACCAAATTGATAAATGCATATGGGGATTTACCGGATTCGTTATTTGTTATGTCCGACCCCATTTAAATTGTTTAGATGGTGTAGTTTTGTTATGCTTCACCTCTTACCATGTTTAACAACATTTAATATTGTTGGGTACATAAATGGGATCGAACTAAATAATTGATGTGGTGTTCCGTCAATATGCAACTCGTTGCATATTGAGCTCCACTTAATTTGTAGGATTGTTTGTGCACTTTGCCATGCCATGCATATTTAAACCGGACATGCATCATACTCGATTGTGCATCATGCCATGATTATGTGATAGTTGTTTACCATGTTGTTTGCTTCTTTCCGGTGTGCTTCTTCGATTGGTTCCGATAACGTTATGTTTGTGAGGATCTGTTCGGCTACGTTCGTTTATCTTCCTCATGGACTCGTTCTTCTTCCTTGCGGGATTTCAGGCAAGATGACCATACCCTCGAAATCACTTCTATATTTGCTTGCTAGTTGCTCGCTCATTTGCTATGCCTATGCCGCGATACCTACCACTTGTTTATCATGTCTCCCATATTGTTGAACCAAGCCTCTAACCCACCTTGTCCTAGCAAACCGTTGTTTGGCTATGTTACCGCTTTGCTCAGCCCCTCTTATAGCGTTGTTAGTTGCAGGTGAAGATTGAAGTTTGTTCCTTGTTGGAACTTGGAGATGTTGTTCCTTGTTGGAACATGTTTACTTGTTGCGATATCACAATATATCTTATTTAATTAATGCATCTATATACTGGGTAAAGGGTGGAAGGCTCGGCCTTATGCCTGGTGTTTTGTTCCACTCTTGCCGCCCTAGTTTCCGTCATATCGGTGTTATGTTCCTGATTTTGCGTTCCTTACGCGGTTGGGTAATAATGGGAACCCCTTGACAGTTTGCCTTGAATAAAACTCCTCCAGCAATGCCCAACCTTGGTTTTACCATTTGCCACCTAGCCTTTTCTTTCCCTTGGGTTCTGCAGACTCAAGGGTCATCATTATTTTAACCCCCCCGGGCCAGTGCTCCTCTGAGTGTTGGTCCAACCTGTCAGCTGCCGGTGGCCACCAGGGGCAACTCTGGGCTGGCCTACCCGTACCTTGGACAAACTGAGTGTGCCCTGAGAAAGAGATATGTGCAGCTCCTATCGGGGTTTGTCGGCACATTCGGGCGGTGTTGCTGGTTTAGTTTTACCTTGTCAAAATGTCTTGTAACCGGGATTCCGACTCTGATCGGGTCTTCCCGCTAGAAGGAATATCCTTCATTGACCGTGAGAGCTTGTCATGGGCTAAGTTGGGACACCCCTGCAGGGATTTGAACTTTTGAAAGCCGTGCTCGCGGTTATGGGCAGATGGGAATTTGTTAACGTCCGGTTGTAGAAAACCTAAAGTTGACCTTAATTAAAATACATCAACCGCGTGTGTAACCGTGATGGTCTCTTTCCGGCGGAGTCCGAGAAGTGAATAGGGTGTTGGAGTTATGCTTGACGTAGGTTGTTCTAGGATCACTTCTTGATCATACTTTTATCGACCGTGCTTTGCCTTCTTTTCTCGCTCTTATTTGCGTATGTTAGCCACCATATATGCTAGTCGCTTGCTGCAGCTCCACCTCATACATTTACCTTACCCATAAGCTTAAATAGTCTTGATCATGAGGGTGCGAGATTGCTGAGTCCCCGTGACTCACATATACTTCCAAAACCAGCTTGCAGGTGCCGATGAGTCCGTGCCGATGACGCAACCAAGCTCAGGAGGAGCTCGATGAAGATCTTGTCCTTTGTGTTGTTTCGGTCTAGTTGATCAGTAGTGGAGCCCAGTTGGGGTCGATCGGGGGCTTTGTCGCTTTTGGGGTTCTTCTTTTATTTTGGTTCCGTAGTCGGACCTTGATTGTATTTGGATGATGTAATGCTTTATTCATGTAATTGTGTGAAGTGGCGATTGTAAGCCAACTATGTATCTCTTTCCATTATGTATTACATGGGTTGTGTGAAGATTACCTCACTTGCGACATTGCTTTCAATGCGGTTATGCCTCTAAGTCGTGCTTCTACACGTGGGAGATATAGCCGCATCGAGGGCGTTACAATAAACCGGAGGGTTTTAGTCCATAGGACAACATACAATCATACCATAGGCTAGCTTCTAGGGTTTAGCCTCTCTGATCTCGTCATAGATCAACTCTTGTACTGCTCATATTATCAAGAATAAATCAAGCAGGACGTAGGGTTTTACCTCCATCAAGAGGGCCCGAACCTGGGTAAAACATTGTGTCCCCTGCCTCATGTTACCATCCGCCTTAGACGCACAGTTCGGGACCCCCTACCCGAGATCCGCCAGTTTTGACACCGACAAAGATCTTTATCGGTCAAACCGCATAACAACATATGTTATTCCCTTTGTCATCGGTATGTTACTTGCCCGAGATTCGATCGTCGGTATTATCATACCTAGTTCAATCTCGTTACCGGCAAGCCTCTTTACTCGTTCCGTAATGCATCATCCCGCAACTAACTCATTAGTCATATTGCTTGCAAGGCTTATAGTTATGTGCATTACCGAGAGGGCCCAGAGATACCTCTTCGATACTCAGAGTGACAAATCCTAATCTCGATCTATGCCAACTCAACAAACACCTTCAGAGATACCTATAGAGCATCTTTATAATCACTCAGTTACGTTGTGACGTTTGATAGCACACAAGGTGTTCCTCCGGTATTCGGGTGTTGCATAATCTCATAGTCAGAGAAATATGTATAAGTCATGAAGAAAGCAATAGCAATAAAACTAAACAATCATTATGCTAAGCTAATGGATGGGTCTTGTCCATCACATCATTCTCTAATGATGTGATCCCGTTTATCAAATGACAACACATGTCTATGGTTAGGAAACTTAACCATCTTTAATTAACGAGCTAGTCAAGTAGAGGCATACTAGGGACACTTTGTTTTGTCTATGTATTCACACATGTACTAAGTTTCCGGTTAATACAATTCTAGCATGAATAATAAACATTTATCATGATATAAGGAAATATAAATAACAACTTTATTATTGCCTCTAGGGCATATTTCCTTCAGCACTCTCGATCCTGGGTGAGAGGGGATAAAGGTCCCCTCTCCGGCAGCTATGATTTGATGGTGGTGATGTGAGTTGGCGGTCCTGGCGAGATCCGGCTTGGTCCTGTGGCTCTGTTTCTCATATTTCCGGTCGTGTCTTTGGTGGTGACTTCGTCCTATTGATGCGCCCATGTATGCTTCTTATTGTGGGCGTGGTGATTCTTCTTGGGCTTTCCTTGTGGTGAGGTGGCCATGCTTGGTGTTGCACGTCATTGGTTGGGCCTCTTGTATCCTTCCGTACTCTCTCTGAGCTTCTCCACCTAACCGACGGTGCGATGCCCTCTGATCCAGGGTGAGAAGATAGTAATCTTCTTTGGTGGTGGAGGCGGATGGCATTTTGACACTGTCAATGGATGCGAACAATGGCTGGTACGTCCTCCAGCGGCTCCTTCACCTTTTCCTGCTATGGAGCGTTGATGGTCAAGACTTCAAAGATGTAGCTTTATGCTAGTTTTCTAGTTTGTTGCTCTCCTTCTGCTCCTTGTATCCGTTTGGGGTTGCATCCCATTCTTCTCTTTCTTTTTTCTATGTTGTTTGTTTGATATTGTTGGTTGTATATATTAATTCAAAGTCGGATTAGGTTTAAGAATTTTTTGGGGCTGGGCCGATTCCTTTCC
>NW_021189920.1:0-1297 GCF_002162155.2 Triticum dicoccoides | reverse complement strand
GGGACGTCGATGCCAACCATGGAGGTCTGACATTGTCCCGCGGGGGTTTTTACCACTACCGAAGTGTTCATCTGCTCAAATTTAACATCGTGCTTGTATGCAAATTCTTCTGACATGAATGAATGCGATGCACCTGTATCAAATAAAACGGATGCTGGTACTGAATTTACGAGGAGTGTACCCATCACAGTAGCAGGCTGGTCTTGAGCTTCATTCAGATCAATGTGGTTGGCATGAACACGGCCATAAGACTTGGCATTGTTGTTGCGGGCCTGGTTGTTTCCACGGCCAGTAGCTGGAAGGGCCAGTTGATTCTGATTCTGAAAGCAATCCCTAGCACGGTGACCTGGTTGACCACACTTGTAGCACAGGCCATTATTGGGAGTGGGAACAGGAGCTTGGGGTGGCGGAGCTGGAAGCCTTGGCTGCCTAGTTGGAGCAGTAGGCAGACGAGGTGCAGCATAAGACTGCCTTGGGGCAGGTGCAGTTGGACGGTACATGCTGTTCGGGATCCATATCTTACGCTTCTGCGAGGGCGGGCCCGAAGATGAGCCCGTGTCACGGTTGCGCCTTTGAGAGCTCTGGTGTTCTTGCAGACCCGTCTCGACATTGATGGCCTTGTTCACCAAGGTGGCGAAATCGGCAAAGTCATGCACTAGAAGTGCGAGCTTGATGTCAGCTTGAAGGCCTTCACGGAACTTCTCCTGTCTGCGAGCATCAGTTGCAATGTCTTCTTCAGCATAGCGGGATAAGTCCAGAAACTCTCGCTGATAAGCTTCAACAGTCTTGTTGCCTTGGGTGAGGTTTCTAAACTCACGCTTCTTCCGGTCCATGACTCCCTGAGGAATGAAGCGGGCACGGAAGGCAGCCTGGAAGTCTGGCCAGGTGATGATTGTTCCAACTGGCAGAGTACGCCTGTGGCTGTCCCACCATTGAGCTGCGGGTCCCTTCAGGAAGAAGGAAGCAAAAGTGACATAGCTGGCAGGGGCTACATCAGCAGACTCCATCTCATAGGTGATGTCACGGAGCCAGTCATCAGCATCCAGCGGCTGGGTTGAGCTGCGGTACACACTTGGGTTGAGGCGTATGAAATCCTGCAGAGTTGTTGTGTTTGGATGCTGGTTCATATTGGGGCGAGGAAACTGAGCCATCACGTTTTCCATGAACTGGCGATTCATCTCAAGCTGTTGGATCATACCAGCCATGTACTCAGGCGGTGGTGGGAAGTTGCCACCACGACCACGACCAGCTGGTCTAACCATCCTGCTAATATATAACAGGGGTAGTTCAGTATTGA
>NW_021189919.1:0-947 GCF_002162155.2 Triticum dicoccoides | reverse complement strand
TTTTTCCTTCCTTGGCTGATACTCTTATTGTCTTCCCTTGGTGGTGTGTGAGAATCACGGTCCTGTTGAAACAGTCGATAAAACCTTTATTGGTGGTTAGCCAATCCATCCCTAGGATGACATCCAGTCCTTTATTTTCCAATACAATAAGATTTGCGTAAAACTCCAATCCTTCAAACTCAATGACCACATTCTGACAGTAATTCTGAGAAACTTGCTGAATCCCGGGGGACTTGATTATTATGGATTTCTCCAAAGGAAGCATCGAAAAATTATTTTGCAAAGCAAAACTTTTCGAGATGAAAGAGTGAGAAGCTCCAGAATCAAACAAAACCATTGCAGGTATTGTGTTGACAGGAAACGTACCGAGTACGATATCCGGAGCATTTTGTGCCTCCTCTTTGGTTACGTGGTTCAGATGACCCTTCCTGTGGTTATTGTTGGGATTGAAATTGTTTCGCTTGGGCGCGAAATTGTTGCCGTTGTTTGGCTTTGGGGTTGAATTCCTTGGCTTGGGGCACTGTTTGGCATAGTGCCCTTCTTCTCCACAAGCGTAACAAGTAACGCCGGGGCGATAGGTGAATTCCTTGTCCCTTGCATGAAAATTCTTGATTGGGCGTGAGACATTGGATGAGAATTTGGGTGTCCCACCCTTTTTAAAATCTATCTTGCTTCGGTGATTGCGAGAGTGATTAGTCTGGTCCCTTTTTCGCTTGCGGATATCTTCCAGACTGCGTCTCTCATTTTCCAGAGTAATGGCCTTGTCCACCAGCGTTTTAAAATCAGGAAAAGTGTGCACGACCAGTTGGCATTTAAGTGCGGGTGCCAGACCGTCAAGGAATTTCTCCATCTTCTTGATTTCAGTCATACGCTCCTCATTGGCGTAGCGGGATAATAGGGTAAATTGACTGTTGTAATCTGACACTGTCATGTTCCTTTGTTTGAGT
>NW_021189918.1:0-1201 GCF_002162155.2 Triticum dicoccoides | reverse complement strand
CCATACGGCTCCTGCCAGTTGCCGATAACTTGGTTACAAAACATGATCATCTCATACAATAAAATTCAGCATCATGCCTTGACCATATCACATCACAACATGCCCTGCAAAAACAAGTTAGACGTCCTCTACTTTGTTGTTGCAATTTTTTACGTGGCTGCTACGGGCTTAAGTAAGAACCAATCTCACCTACGCATCAAAACCACAATGATAGTTTGTCAAATAGACTCCGTTTTAACCTTCGCAAGGACCGGGCGTAGCCATACTTGGTTCAACTAAAGTTGGAGAGACAGTCGCCCGCAAGCCATCTCTGTGCAAAGCACGTCGAGGGAACCGGTCTCGCGTAAGCGTACGCGTAAGGTTGGTCTGGGTCGTCTCGTCCAACAATACCGCCGAACCAAAATATGACATGCTGGTAGGCAGTATGACTTGTATCGTCCACAACTCACTTGTGTTCTATTCGTGCATATAACATCAACATCAATAACCTGGCTCTGATACCACTGTTGGGTTTCGTAGTAATTTCAAAAAATTTCCTACGCGCACACAGGATCATGTGATGCATAGCAACGAGAGGAGAGTGTTGTCTACGTACCCAACGCAGACCGACTGCGGAAGCGATGACACGACGTAGAGGAAGTAGTCGTACGTCTTCACGATCCAACCGATCAAGCACCGAATCTACGGCACCTCCGAGTTCGAGCACACGTTCAACTCGATGACGATTTCCGGACTCCGATCCAGCAAAGTGTCGGGGAAGAGTTTCGTCAGCACGACGGCGTGGTGACGATCTTGATGAACTACAGCAGCAGGGCTTCGCCTAAACTCCGCTACAGTATTATCGAGGAATATGGTGGCAGGGGGCACCGCACACGGCTAAGGAATCGATCACGTGGATCAACTTGTGTCAACTTGTGTGTTTAGAGGTGCCCCTGCCTCCGTATATAAAGGAGCCAAGGGGGGAGGAGGCGCCGGCCAGGAGGAGGTGGCGCAGGAGGAGTCCTACTCCTACCGGGAGTAGGACTCCCCCCTCAATCCTATTCCAACTAGGATTCCCAAGGGGGAAAGAGGGAGAGGGGTGGCCGGCCACCTCTCCTAGTCCTACTAGGACTAGGGGAAGGGGGGAGGCGCGCAGCCCCCTTGGGCTGCCCCTTTCTCCTTTCCACTAAGGCCCATGATGGCCCATATGGCTCCCGGGGGG
>NW_021189917.1:0-1197 GCF_002162155.2 Triticum dicoccoides | reverse complement strand
CTTACAAATGAAGGGCCTAGCTTGGAGAAGGATGAACATTGGAGCAAGAACAAGCATGGAGATGATGGCATGCGCAAGGGGAACAAGAACGGAGTTACAAGTGATGATTTCAGGACTTTGAAGCCACCATAATGGGTGCATGAAGCCTTGGACGAAATATACAAGATGCCACTTCATAAATTTCGTCCCGAAGCTATTTTAGGTGCTGCGTCACCTTATTATTGGGCCAGGCCCATGTAATTTCGAAATACATAAGTATAGGCTATTTTTAGAGTCCGTATGTGTGGGGAAACAAGAGATAGGGTTGATTTCGGACCCCTCCACCAAGGGCCACGAAATTCCCCCCTCTTCCTCCATATATACAGCCCTTAGGGCATCGTTTAGACTTTGGGTTTTGTTTAGATTAAAAGTTCGCCATAGCTGCAACTTCGTGTACTTCGTTTGTGTTCAACGACCAGACAAAGGCGTCACAGAACCCCACCTTGATCAATAAAGCTTTCATCTTATATTCGCAATATCCAGATTGCAATCTTAGTTTCTTGCTTGTTCTTCATTTGCTCGCAGGAAACAGACCCTCGTGGTCAGGTTGATCGTGCTCCGGCGTGGTCAATAACCTCTCGGAGTTGGTTTAGCGATTGCTAAGGCGCGACGTCCTCGCACGTTCGTAGTCGGATCGTCAAAGTCGACTTCCACCAAAGCGAAATCCACCATCTCATCGAAAGACGGGACACCTCCGCCTCTATCAAGTGGTATCAGATTTCCAGGTTGCTCGGTGAGATTTTATAGTTTTTTTAGTAGTTTAGATCGAGTCTGTTCTTCATACCTATAGTCCACGAAAAAGCCACAAAAAAAATTAGGGTTAGTTCATCATATCCGAACCAATCTGAGCCTTGCATAATCTTTTTAGGGTTTTGCTTTGTTGAATTTGCGGTTGCATCGTCGTGTCTAGTTGCTGGTCTTAGAGTCTAGTCTTTTAGAGTTTCGAGTTCTGGTCATAAGTTGTCACGCCGCCGCCGCACCATCATCATCGCCCCTGCCATCTACCACCACCGCTCCGAATTCGTATCCATATACCACCACCAATCCGTGCCCATATACCACCACCGATCCATATCCATATACTACCACCGCTACCACCACCGCTGCCATATACCACCACCATATATCCACCACCAATCCGAGTTCCTTGCTTATTAG
>NW_021189916.1:0-1722 GCF_002162155.2 Triticum dicoccoides | reverse complement strand
CCGCTATGTGAGTTTCTCAAACATAGTTATTAACTAATTTATATTGCCTATTTCAAAATAGTTGATAGCTTATTTCCATTGACAGCTTATTTTGATTCTTCAAAGACTGTGCGAAAGATGGTAGATAAAACCCACTACACCGATGGCACCGAATTAACGTATAAGGAGAAAAATCATCTGATCGCATTTTGTACTCTTCTTGAGAATTACAATAACTATTATCGAACTCCTCCAAATTATGGTGAATACGTGCCACTAGTGCATGTGTTGAACCACGGTAACTTCTCTGGAGATACCCTGGTAAGATTTTTTACTATTACGACATATGTGCAGCTTTTGCATACTTCTAAAATTAGTACATCATTGCTAACTACGAAGTTATTATTATGTTTTTCAACAGAAACTCCCGATGGATTGTGTGCCTCATCTGATGTCTCTGAATGGTTGCCTCTCAGTTCTGAACATACTGCCAGGTAAATCTAGGGAGCTCACCTGTGCATATCGGATTTCTAAAACCGGTAAACACATGATCATCAAAGAATGGAAGAAATGTATGGACATTCGCAAGGAGGTTCTTGGAAGTAACATTCAGCGAAAGGCAAGAATTGGAGACAGACTAATCTCCATTCTCCATAATGGAGAGTCAGGGGCTATCTTGTTTTTTGCTATTTTACCTTAGAAAATGTAGTAGGTGTTAATCGAATGTAGTAGCTCCTATGAGGTACAATATGTTTATTATGTGGTAATGTGTTAGAGTTGATAATGAGGAGTACTTGTGATTATGACTAGTGATCAATTTGCTATGACATTGATGTATTATGATGATAAGTTGTTAATGATATGATGATGATGATGATATTATTATATCATTGGGTGAAAGAACCGCGGATTAGTTTCAAGTGGATGGACATCCACTTCAAACTAGTCCACGGTTCTTTCACCCCGTGAATGTAGTAGCTCCTATGATGTAAAAACAATCTCTAAATTCCTGTTGTACGAAAACTTGTGTAAAGGTGTATGAATACAACATGACATAAAAAAGAAATAAAATACTAAATAATAGTAGTAGCGCGAGAAAGGGGAAGCATTACTACTAGTTACCAGTAGCACGGTTCTGAAGAACCGCTACTACTAAGTCAATTTAGCAGTAGCGTGCATACAGGCGCGCTATTGCTAATGTTTAGCTGTAGCGCCTTATCAGTAGCGCTCCTTCCCGCGCTACATAGGCCTAAAACCCGCGCTGCTGCTAGGCTTTTCCCTAGTAGTGTTAGCTCAAAGCTCCATTCACAAAACTTCTTTGGGAGATTGTTGCTTGGTATGTGACTCCTCCATTGGTCCAATTAGTTTTTGTTCTAGTGCTTTATTCATTGCAAATCCTTGCTGCCTTGGTGACCCTGTTCTTGAGCTTGCATGTTAAATTTTTGAGGTCCCAAGCAATTCCAATGCATGATATAGGATCTAGGCACTTATAGGAGTAGTTGCTATCAATCTTGTTTAGTTTTATTCACTTTTATTTTGAAGTTACTAAAATTTCAGATTTTTTCAGAAAAAGAAATATGCTTAGGAGAATGTACCAAGGTGGCTCCTCGGCAAAGAAAGGGCCAAGGATTGCTATATGAGAGCAAGACATTAAATTGCCGAGGGATGCATATGTACGGGCTTGTGAGTGGCCATCCGATGATTTTATGGTCGAAGCAGGCTTCAAGGAGGAATTTGACGCGT
>NW_021189915.1:0-1404 GCF_002162155.2 Triticum dicoccoides | reverse complement strand
AAGCATCCAAGAAGTCCATAACCGCGGACCCGGCTATTCGAATAGATCATGTTAACCCTGCAGGGGTGTACTTCTTCACACACGCTCTCGCCACTTACCGCCATGTACACGTCATGTATCTCGGCAACCTTCAAGCGGAAGCCTGGCGAGGGTGTCGGCCACGACCTGACTAACCACACAAGACTCTAGTCCAGGTTTATCGCCTATTCGGGTTCCATCCGCAAGGAGATCCGGCCGGGGTGTCGCTCACGGCCCCAAACGATGTGAGCAGGGTTCCCGAGCCCACCAACCGGGTGCCACTCGGTACACCGGGCCACGTGTGCCTAGTCTGTCCCAAGCCCACCCTGTCGGGTGCCACTTGGTAGAAAAATAGCACTACCTACAAACACCAGAAACTAGTTGCGACTCCTAGACAGAGATCAAGTTGGTTAATAAGTCGAGAGGGCTTGGAGCGCCCGGAGCCCAATGTGTGGTAGTATCGAGTCATTGGACAACATACACAGAACTCAGGGCTTAAGGACAGTTCCAGTGAGACAACCCACCATGTACTCCTACATGGCCTCTCACCGCTACCTTTACCAAATCGTGTTCACACACTTCACTCTCAGCATCAGAACATATCGTAACACTCCAATTCATTCCCAATGAATCAGACCTGACACAACTCTAAGCAATAGCAGGCATAGCATGGTAGGAACACATCAGTGGCTTCAATCAACTCCTACACATGCTAGTGGGTTTCAACTATTTACTGTGGCAATGACAGGTCATGCAGAGGAATGGGTTCAACTACCGCAGCACAAAGTAGCAGATGAATCGTTGTTGTCCTAATGCAATAACTGAGAGCAGGAGCGAGAGAGTAGGGTTTTATCGAGATGAACAAGGGGGTTTGCTTGCCTGGTAAATCAACAAGGGAGGCACTGCTTCACAGACATGTACTCTGGAACGTCTCCGGAGTAGGACCTATCGAGAAGGAACGGTGCCGGCAATCAAAACACAATCATATGCAACAATATGATGCATGAACATGGCATGTAGATGTGATGCTGTTTGAGCTAATGCAACTAGTATTCAATTGAATGAAGTCCATTTGAACCAAAGGTTCAAATGCATTTCTAAATTAAGTCTCTTATATATGCCCTAATGTGTTTTCCCATATTCAGCATGTATAAGTTGGTTTTTCATGCATGAAACTAGTACAGATGGAAAGATTGCATTTTTCTGATAATTTTTCATATATAAATTATTTAAATCTGAGCTACGGTTGAATTGTTATGAATTTTTGAAGTTTAAATCATTTTCTGGATTTTCTGAATTATTTTAATTCCAGAAAATATATAATTGCGTCAGCATGACGTCAGCACAACGTCAGCGGTCAACTGGGCTGGTCCGGTCAAACCTGAC
>NW_021189914.1:0-1400 GCF_002162155.2 Triticum dicoccoides | reverse complement strand
ATGTCGTTGATAACGGGATCACATCATTAGGAGAATGATGTGATGGACAAGACCCAATCCTAAGCCTAGCACAAAGATCGTGTAGTTCGTATGCTAAAGCTTTTCTAATGTCAAGTATCATTTCCTTAGACCATGAGATTGTGCAACTCTCGGATACCGTAGGAATGCTTTGGGTGTACCAAACGTCACAACGTAACTGGGTGGCTATAAAGGTGCACTACGAGTATCTCCGAAAGTGTATGTTGGGTTGGCACGAATCGAGACTGGGATTTGTCACTCCGTGTGACGGAGAGGTATCTCTGGGCCCACTCGGTAGGACATCATCATAATGTGCACAATGTGACCAAGGGGTTGATCACGGGATGATGTGTTACGGAACGAGTAAAGAGACTTGCCGGTAACGAGATTGAACAAGGTATCGGCATACCGACGATCGAATCTCGGGCAAGTACAATACCGCTAGACAAAAGGGAATTGAATACGGGATTGATTGAATCCTCGACATCGTGGTTCATCCGGTGAGATCATCGTGGAACATGTGGGAACCAACATGGGTATCCAGATCCCACTGTTGGTTATTGACCAGAGAACGTCTCGGTCATGTCTGCATGGTTCCCGAACCCGTAGGGTCTACACACTTAAGGTTTGATGATGCTAGGGTTATAGGGAATAGATATACGTGGTTACTAAATGTTGTTCGGAGTCCCGGATGAGATCCCGGATGTCACGAGGAGTTCCGGAATGGTCCGGAGGTAAAGATTTATATATGGGAAGTCCTGTTTTGATCACCGGAAAAGTTTCGGGTGCTACCGGTAACGTACCGGGACCACCGGGAGGGTCCCGGGGGTCCACCAAGTGGGGCCTGTTAGGGAACATAGTAATTTCAAAAAAATTCCTACGCACACGCAAGATCATGGTGATGGTCTAGCAACGAGAGGGAAGAGTGTTCGTCCACGTACCCTCGTAGACCGTAAGCGGAAGCATTAGCACAACGCGGTTGATGTAGTCGTACGTCTTCACGATCCGACCGATCCAAGCACCGAACGTACGGAGCCTCCGACTTCAGCACACGTTCAGCTCGATGACGATCTCTGGCCTCCGATCCAGCAAAGCTCCGGAGATGAGTTCCGTCAGCACAACGGCGTGGTGACGATGATGATGTTCTACCGGCGCAGGGCTTCGCCTAAACTCCGCGGCGATATGACCGAGGTGGAATATGGTGGAGGGGGGCACCGCACACGGCTAAGGAACGATCCGTAGATCAACTTGTGTGTCTATGGGGTGCCCCCCGCCCCCGTATATAAAGGAGGGAGGGGGGAGGTGTGGCCGGCCCCCTAGGGGTGCGCCTGGAGGAGTCCTACTCCCACCGGGAGTAGGACTCCCCCCTCTTGCCTTGGTGG
>NW_021189913.1:0-1113 GCF_002162155.2 Triticum dicoccoides | reverse complement strand
GCATGGATGACACAACGTATCGCCAGCTAGATAGAGATCCCGGGTCTTCGAAAACCGTGTTCATGGGACATCGAAGGTGGCTTCGCGACGATGACCCGTGGAGGAAACGCAAGGATCTGTTCGATGGTGAAACCGAACCCCGAAAACGCCCGTGTACGAGGAGCGGCGAGGAAATAGACAAGCTGTTGAAAAATTGGAAAGACTGCCCACTGCCGGGAAAGAAGCAAAAGGCGCCAGAGCCGGGAAAGAAGCGAAAGGCGCCAGAGCCGCTGCTGAAGGTATGGAAAACGAGGTCTGTTTTCTGGGACTTGCCGTACTGGAAGATCCACCGTGTGCCTCACAGCCTTGATGTCATGCATATCACGAAGAACGTGTGCGAGAGTCTGCTTGGCACCCTGCTCAACATGCCAGAGAGGACCAAAGATGGGCCGAAAGCAAGGGCAGACTTGAAATCAATGGGCATCAGGCAGGAGCTTCACGCTATATATGATGATGATGATGATGATTATGATGATGATGATGATGATGATGATGATGAGGCGAAGCAGGACACAGAAAGTCGTCGCAAAGGCAAAAAGGCCAAGAAGACCGGAAATGACTACCCTCCCGCGTGCTTCACTCTAAGTCAGGAGGAGATCGAGCAGTTTTTCACCTGCCTCCTAGGAGTAAAACTTCTTTACGGTTACGCGGGGAAGATAAGCAGATACCTAGACCCAGCGAAGCAGAAGTTCAGCGGGATGAAGTCTCACGACTGTCACGTGCTGATGACGCAGATACTTCCAGTTGCAATCCGTGGGATCATGGACGCGCACGTCCGTGAAACGCTATTTGGCCTATGCAACTTCTTCGACGTCATCTCTCGGAAGTCGATTGGCGTGAGGCAACTCAGAAGGCTACAGGAAGAGATCGTGGTGATACTATGCGAGCTTGAGATGTACTTCCCGCCCGCATTCTTCGACGTTATGGTGCATCTGCTGGTCCATATAGTGGAGGATATCATCCAACTCGGGCCGACGTTCCTGCACAGCATGATGCCGTTCGAAAGGATGAATGGTGTCATCAAAGGATACGTTCGCAACATGTCACGTCCAGAAGGAAGCATAGCCAGGGGCT
>NW_021189912.1:0-2875 GCF_002162155.2 Triticum dicoccoides | reverse complement strand
GTCTACGATTCAGTTTAGCTTGACTTTTAATATGTTTCAAAGATTCATGATCAGAATGTATAACAAATTCTTTGGGCCATAAATAATGTTGCCATGTTTCTAAAGTCCGAACAAGAGCATATAATTCTTTATCATAAGTAGAATAATTCAGACTAGGCCCACTCAATTTTTCAGAAAAGTATGCAACAGGTTTGCCATCTTGTAATAACACACCTCCTAATCCAATTCCACTAGCATCACATTCAAGCTCAAAAGTCTTATTAAAATCAGGAAGTTGGAGTAAAGGAGCATGTGTCAACTTATCTTTCAATACCATGAAGGCTTCTTCCTGTGCGGTACCCCAAACAAAAGGCACATCCTTCTTTGTAAGCTCGTTGAGAGGTGCAGCAATGGTGCTGAAATCTCTCACAAAACGCCTATAGAATCCAGCGAGGCCAAGAAAACTTGATGCGGAGCATCCCATGATCAACCCCATGGACGCATCTACATCCCCTACAACACCACTTGGACCTATGACTCGAGCACGTGCAAGAGCTCTCGAAACCGAGGTGACATCTCCCCTGTCTCAATTCCCTTTCGATTCACATGAGACATGGTTACTACCTCAAACGGAAACGCTATGCATACTCAGGTACCAAGGAGTTCACCGTGAAGAAGCTAGGAAGCAAGGAGAACCGGAAGAGGAAGACATACGTGAAGACGGAGAGGAAAAGCGCCAAGGACCAGTCTGGCCGGACGATCCGGACGACGGCCCGGATGATCCGGACAGAGCCCGGAAATCCGGACCCCCATCCGGACGATCCGGCTAATTCGACCGAAGACTACAGAAGCCTCCCCCCCGAAGCCGGATCGTCCGGACCCCGTCCCGGATCATCCGGACCCTGCCCGGACGTCCGGACCGCCAGCCGGAGATCCGGCCCTGCGCCTCCACCAGCCGAGTCCCCGGATCATCCGGGCCTCCACCCGGACCATCCAGACCAGCCCGGATCATCCGGCTCCGGACCCGGATCATCCGGCCAGCGCCTGTGTGCTCGTGTTGGGCTGAGCCCATGAACCCCTTCGCCCCCCTAGCCTATAAATAGGACTCCTCCTCCTCCTTTTGAGACTTAGCATTGGATTAGCTCATTTTGTGTGAGAGCCTTTGCTCATCCACTTGGATACTTCTCCTCGGAGATCAGGACCTCTCCGGAGAAGATCCCCAAGCGGATTCAAGACCCCTCTTTAGGGAAGAACATCAAGGGCTCCTCTTGGAGAAGAACGGTTCCGTTGTATCCTTTCCCTTTGTTGATTGTGGACCATGTGTTACCTTATGTGTGAGATGATCTAGCACTCGTGTAATCGATTCTTGTTCGGTTTAGTGATTCCCTCTCGTTTCCCTCGTGTCCCCCTTTGTGATTTCCACGCGTTTCTCATGTTTCTCCCGTGGGATCCCTCCAAACGTGAAAGATCGACCACTTAGGGTTCCGCCCTACATCATCTTGGTATCATGAGCCACGTTGATCACGTTTTTGGAGCCCCTACCCCTCTTTTTCTAGATTAATTTTGTTGTTTTCGTCCTAAATCCGAAAATCCCCACAAAAATTAGCCCCAAATTTTTTTGTGATTTGTTGGTTTTGATGAAGATTTGTTGATTTTGATCCGTGGATTCGGTGTGTAACTTGTGGATCTTACTTTTCCCCACCTTCTTCCCCTCGAAATCCATCCAAAATCCGCGGAATCGACGAATTTCTCGCCGTTTTCGAGTTCTTCCCGAGCAGCTCCCGACAGTGTTTGACCTGCCCGGATCATCCGGACCCTGGCTCGGATCATCTGGACGCACCCGGATCATCCGGCTCCTGGCCCGGATCATCCGGCTTCCTCTGCCGAAACTGTATTCTTGCAGTCCTCCACCACCACCACCTACGCCTATATACTCCCCCACCCCAACACCACCACTTCCACCTGCCAAAATACCACGACACAACCTCCGTACCACCATTCGACTTTGGGTTCGAGAATTTGAGTTGTCCTTTCCGTGTCCTATTGTGTTTCGGCTATTTAGGTACGGTGCGACATCAACAACCAACGCTCATCTTCGTCGAATACTCATCTTCGCTACGGACGGTAACTTCGACGACATCTTTGTCATAACTTGCAATTGCATTGATAACCCACATTGCCTCATTTCGCGTCGCTTACCCATCGAGACTAGCCATTGAGTATTGCCGGCAACGTGACTTGTGCACATTAGGGATCATACTCCATACATACCATAACATAGTGGTGCATATCTTGGGATCCACTTGTGTGTCACAAAGTTGTCATAGCATACACAATTGCTATCTTGGTTCATGAAGTTTGCATAAGAAAAGAGCTCCAAAGAGAAAGAGCCAAACAAGCTTTTAAGCAAAGAGGAAAGATAAGCAAAGAGCTTATGAGCAAGAACCATAGCATCATACAACATTAAGATTGTCATATTGTATCATCTTGGATCATTGCACCGAAATACCATACATATAGCATACTTGGGATAGAGATAGTTGCATTTTTGCCTAGTAGGTTGTGCACAAGTTTGCGTATCCACCTATTGTGCAATCATGCTAGCGTCTCTCTAGTATTGTGCAACAAGAGCATTTTCGTGGTCTCCACATTTTGGCTCACTTTTGGATTGCACAATCCCACTTATCTATTTGCGTGTGTGTTTCCGTGTACCCATACTTGCTTGGTCTACTTGTTACATTTGCGAATTTGCGAATCATTTTCAACATCTTTGAGTCAAACTAACGATTGCAATCAATTTTATGCCACCATCCTAACCAAGTTCCACTATAAGCTTTTACTTGTGTAGGTGTGAGAACCGACAAGAATTGGTACCAAAAGTGCTATTTCATTGTCC
>NW_021189911.1:0-1391 GCF_002162155.2 Triticum dicoccoides | reverse complement strand
CCCCCCCCAATCCTATTCCAACTAGGATTCCCAAGGGGGAAAGAGGGAGAGGGGTGGCCGGCCACCTCTCCTAGTCCTAATAGGACTAGGGGAAGGGGGGAGGCGCGCAGCCCCCTTGGGCTGCCCCTTTCTCCTTTCCACTAAGGCCCATGATGGCCCATATGGCTCCCGGGGGGTTCCGGTAACCTCCCGGTAATCCGGTAAAATCCCGATTTCACCCGGAACACTTCCGATATCCAAATATAGGCTTCCAATATATCAATCTTTACGTCTCGACCATTTCGAGACTCCTCGTCATGTCCGTGATCATATCCGGGACTCCGAACAACCTTCGGTACATCAAAATGCATAAACTCATAATATAACTGTCATCGTAACCTTAAGCGTGCGGACCCTACGGGTTCGAGAACAATGTAGACATGACCGAGACACGTCTCTGGTCAATAACCAATAGCGGGACCTGGATGCCCATATTGGCTCCTACATATTCTACGAAGATCTTTATCGGTCAGACCGCATAACAACATACGTTGTTCCCTTTGTCATCGGTATGTTACTTGCCCGAGATTCGATCGTCGGTATTCAATACCTAGTTCAATCTCGTTACCGGCAAGTCTCTTTACTCGTTCCGTAATACATCATCTCACAACTAACATATTAGTTGTAATGCTTGCAAGGCTTATGTGATGTGTATTACCGAGAGGGCCCAGAGATACCTCTCCGATAATCGGAGTGACAAATCCTAATCTCGAAATACGCCAACCCAACATCGACCATTGGAGACACCTGTAGTACTCCTTTATAATCACCCAGTTACGTTGTGACGTTTGGTAGTACCCAAAGTGTTCCTCCGGTAAACGGGAGTTGCATAATCTCATAGTCATAGGAACATGTATAAGTCATGAAGAAAGCAATAGCAACATACTAAACGATCGGGTGCTAAGCTAATGGAATGGGTCATGTCATTCAGATCATTCTGCTAATGATGTGACCTCGTTAATCAAATAACAACTCATTGTTCATGGTTAGGAAACATAACCATCTTTGATTAACGAGCTAGTCAAGTAGAGGCATACTAGTGACACTTTGTTTGTCTATGTATTCACACATGTATTATGTTTCCGGTAAATACAATTCTAGCATGAATAATAAACATTTATCATGATTATAAGGAAATAAATAATAACTTTATTATTGCCTCTAGGGCATATTTCCTTCAGTCTCCCACTTGCACTAGAGTCAATAATCTAGATTACACTGTAATGATTCTAACACCCATGGAGCCTTGGTGCTGATCATGTTTTGCTCGTGGAAGAGGCTTAGTCAATGGGTCTGCAACATTCAGATCCGTATGTATCTTGCAAATCTCTATGTCTCCCACCTGGACTAGA
>NW_021189910.1:0-1810 GCF_002162155.2 Triticum dicoccoides | reverse complement strand
TATGACATGCTGGTAAGCAGTATGACTTGTATCGCCCACAACTCACTTGTGTTCTACTCGTGCATATAACATCAACGCATAAAACCTAGGCTCGGATGCCACTATTAGGGAACGTAGTAATTTCAAAAAAATTCCTACGCACACGCAAGATCATGGTGATGGCATAGCAACGAGAGGGGAGAGTGTTGTCCATGTACCCTCGTAGACCGTAAGCGGAAGCGTTATCACAACGCGGTTGCTGTAGTTGTACGTCTTCACGACTCGACCGATCCAAGTACCGAACGTACGGCACCTCCGTGTTCAGCACACGTTCAGCTCGATGATGTTCCCCGGGCTCCAATCCAGCAAAGCGTCGGGGATGAGTTCCGCCAGCACGACGGCGTGGTGACGATGATGATGTTCTACCGGCGCAGGGCTTCGCCTAAACTCCGCGACGATATGAACGAGGTGGAATATGGTGGAGGGGGGCACCGCACACGGCTAAGGAACGATCCATAGATCAACTTGTGTGTCATGGGGTGCCCCCCTGCCCCCGTATATAAAGGAGCAATGGAGGAGGAGGGCGGCCCTAGGAGGAGGGCGCGCCAAGGGGAGTCCTACTCCCACCGGGAGTAGGACTCCTTCTTTCCTAGTCCAACTAGGAGAAAGGGGGAAAGGAGGGAACTGGAGAAGGAAGGGAGAGGGGGGCCGCGCCCCAAACCCTTTGTCCAATTCGGACTGGGCTTGGGAGGGGCGCGTGCCACCTCCTGGCTCCTTTCCACTAAGGCCCATTAAGGCCCAATACTCTTCCCCGTATTCCCGTAACTCCCCGGTACTCCGAAAAATACCCGAATCACTCAGAACCTTTCCGAACTCCGAATATAGTCGTCCAATATATCGATCTTTACGTCTCGACCATTTCGAGACTCCTCGTCATGTTCCCGATCTCATTCGGGACTCCGAACTCCTTCGGTACATCAAAACTCATAAACTCATAATATAACTGTCATCGAAACCTTAAGCGTGCGGACCCTACGGGTTCGAGAACTATGTAGACATGACCTAGAACTATTCTCGGTCAATAACCAATAGTGGAATATGGATGTTCATATTGGCTCCTACATATTCTACGAAGATCTTTATCGGTCAAACCGCATAACAACATACGTTGTTCCCTTTGTCATCGGTATGTTATTTGCCCGAGATTCGATCGTCGGTATCCAATACCTAGTTCAATCTCGTTACCGGCAAGTCTCTTTACTCGTTCCATAATACATCATCCCGTAACTAACTCATTAGTTACAATGCTTGCAAGGCTTAAGTGATGTTTATTACTGAGAGGGCCCAGAGATACCTCTCCGACAATCGGAGTGACAAAACCTAATCTCGAAATACGCCAACCCAACATGTACCTTCGGAGACACCTGTAGAGCACCTTTATAATCATCCAGTTACGTTGTGACGTTTCGTAGCTCACAAAGTGTTCCTCCGGTAAACGGGAGTTGCATAATCTCATAGTCACAGGAACATGTATAAGTCATGAAGAAAGCAGTAGCAACATACTAAACGATCGTGTGCTCAGCTAACGGAATGGGTCAAGTCAATCACATCATTCTCCTAATAATGTGATCCCGTTAATCAAATGACAACTCTTTTGTCCATGGCTAGGAAACTTAACCATCTTTGATTCACGAGCTAGTCAAGTAGAGGCGTACTAGTGACACTATGTTTGTCTCGCCAACTATTGCTCTTGCAACTATTGCTATCGCATAGCGATAAAGTAAAGCAATTATTTGGCACTTGCATCTTATGCAACAAAGAGACAACCATA
>NW_021189909.1:0-1123 GCF_002162155.2 Triticum dicoccoides | reverse complement strand
CTTCTAACTTGTTTGACTGTTTCAGGTGGAGTCCAATCGAGAACGGCTTGAACTCTCTCGGGATTGACAGCAATGCCCTTACCAGAGATTACGTGGCCTAGGTAGGTCACTTCTGGCAACCAAAATTCACACTTGGAGAACTTGGCATAAAGGCGGTGCTCTCTGAGTTTTTCTAACACAAGTCTAAGATGTTCGGCATGCTCTTCCTCGTTCTTCGAGTAAATAAGAATATCATCGAGGTAAACCACGACGAACTTATCTAAGTACTCCATGAAGATCGAGTTCATCAAGCGGGAGAATGTGGCTGGGGCGTTGGTTAGGCCAAAGGACATGACGGTGTACTCGTACTGACCATAACGAGTGACAAAAGCTGTCTTGGGAATGTCCCCATTTCTGATTTTGATTTGGTGGTATCCTAACCTTAAATCCATCTTGGAAAAGACTGAGGATCCAGCGAGCTGATCATACAGGTCGTTGATCCTGGGGAGCGGATACTTGTTCTTTATCGTGACCAAATTAACGGGACGATAATCAACAACCATCCGGTCCGTACCGTCTTTCTTATTAACGAAGAGGACGGGGCAAGCCCAAGGAGAAGAACTAGGACGGATGAAACCCTTTTGCAAGGACTCATCAAGTTGTTTCTTAAGCTCGGCTAGTTCTAAGGGTGCCATCTTGTAAGGTCTCCGGGAGATTGGAGCTGTTCCTGGGATAAGATCTATGACGAACTCTACATCTCTGTCAGGCGGAACACCTGGCAGTTCCTCTGGAAAGACATCCGGAAAGTCACGGACTACCGGGATATCTTCAAGGTCTGGAAGAGGACTGGCATTAAGGGAATAGAGCTGACGCTTTGCAACTCTAGTGGAGACAATGGCTATCTTGCCAGATGGGTGTGTGAGCTGAACAGACCTGGTGAAACAATCAATCTTGGCATGATGAGCTGTCATCCAGTCCATACCCAAGATGATGTTAATATCCGAAGACTTGAGAGATATCAAGGAAGCAAGGAATGCAAGTCTGTCCACAAGGATTTCATTGCCATAACTTATCCTAGAAGTTTGCCATTTGGATCCAGGAGTTTGAATAAGTAGTGGAGAGGGCATATCACAAAATGACATGT
>NW_021189908.1:0-1383 GCF_002162155.2 Triticum dicoccoides | reverse complement strand
CTCTTTTGAGCATGTTCAGTAAGGGCGATTTTGAGATATTGTTATGCTCTATCCATCCACGTATTTGTTTCCAATTATGGAGCACCCTAGCATGACTCAATCTTACTCTACGTTTGCTATAAAATGTTCCTGGCAGATTGTTTACATGTTAAGCAATTTTGCCGAGGTTGTTGTAGTTGATCCGTGCATGCGATGAGGTTGTTCTTGCCATGTTTAGCTTCCATGGCATGTCTAATTGCTGGGTGTATGCTTAGTTTGTCATGCAATACCTTGTGGTGAGTGCATCGAGCTCGTAAACATGCCTACGTGAATCTGTTTTGCCATGTTCCAGTTTTCTGCCAAGTCTGAATCTGTTAGCGAGACTTGCTATGTTCACCTAGTTGCCATTGTATTTTCTGATCCCTTTTGGCTTATGGTCAGTAAGGGACTTTTGTTGTATGCTTTGATTAGCTTCATGCCATGCCTTGCTTTGCCATGATATGTTCCTATAGCATGTTGTTATCTTGCTCTAAACATTGCGTCCTGATGTTAAATTCCCCGCCATGTCATTTTCACTAAGTCTGTAACCTGATATCTTTTGCACTTTTGCCATGCTTGTTTGAACATGCTATTGAGTGAATTATCCGTAGCTCAGTGTTCATCTTTTATGAAGCATCTTGAGTGGATCACTGCCATGTGATTAGCTGTTATGTTAGAGTGCAGAAGCTTGTTGTTCTTGATGCATTTAGATGGCCTCGTGCTGTTAATTGCAGCTCTGCGCCATTATTGTTTTGCTTGCCATTTGCAAACCGTGCATCCGATTCCGGTGATCTTTATATCGATTTCGACCGATATCAACTCATCTTTCCAGTGGCACTCTTGGTTTTCCAAGTTGAGGCCAGTTTCAATCTTTCATTTCCGAAACATGCATATGCATCGCATATCACATCCCGCATATCATGACATGTTTTGCATCATGTTGCTTGCCCATTGCATCGTGGTTGATTGTGTCTCCCTTTGCTTGTGTTCTTGCTTTGGATAGAGCTGGAAGATGAGTACGTGATCGAGGAACCAGTTGAGTACGCTTACGAGGATCAAGCTAACGTCAACTCGGAGAACTTTGCAGGCAAGATGACCATACCCTCGAAATCACTTCTATCTTTGCTTGCTAGATGCTCGCTCTATTGCTATGCCTATGCTGCGATACCTACCACATGCTTTATCATGCCTCTCATATTGCCATGTCAAACCCCTAACCCACCTTGTCCTAGCAAACTGTTGTTTGGCTATGTTACCGCTTTGCTCAGCCCCTCTTATAGCGTTGCTAGTTGCAGGTGAAGATTGAAGTTTGTTCCTTGTTGGAACATGCTTATTGTTGGGATATCATTATTATATCTTGTTTAC
>NW_021189907.1:0-917 GCF_002162155.2 Triticum dicoccoides | reverse complement strand
ATTTCCTCTGCATGACCTGTCATTGCCACAGTAACTAGATGAAACCCACTAGCATGTGTAGGAGTTGTTTGAGCCATATGTATGTGTTGTTCCTACCTTGCTATGCCTGCTATGCTTAGAGTCGTGTCAGGTCTGGTTCATCTGGGTGATGGGCTAGAGTGAAATGTTTATGTCAGTAATGAGAGTGGTGTGGTGAACACGATTTGGTAAAGGTATCGATGAGAGGCCATGTAGGAGTACATGGTGGGTTGTTTCATTGAAGCCGACCTTAAGCACTGAGATCTGTATGCGTGATTTAAGATACAGCTACTACCATGCATTGGGCCCTGAAATATGACCCCGCTCGACTTCTTATTCACCCTAGCTCTCTGTCCAGGAGTTGCAAGTAGTTTCTGGTGTTTGTAGCCTACTAGAGGCCGTGGACAACGCTGACCGTAGGGGTGGGCTGTGATGCGGTAGGTACGTGGCACGGCGTACCGAATACCCGTTAGGTATCTCGGGAACCCTGTTCACATCGTTCGGGGCCATATGGGAAACCTCGGCCGGACTCCCTGCGGATGGAACCTGAATAGGCGATAAACCTGGACTAGAGGCTTAAGTGTTTAGGTAGGTCGTGGTCTACACCCACGTCGGCTTTCGCTTGAAGTCTGCCGAGCACATGTCGTGTGCAGACGCTAAGTGGTGGAAACATGTATGAAGAAGTACACCCCTGCAGGGTTATCATAATCTATTCGAATAGCCGCGTCCGCGGTAAAGGACTACTTGGTTGCCTATACAGTTCATAGACAAGTAAATGGAAACTGTTAAAAGCCTCAAGATAAGTGTGAGTGCCGAGGATGGCTCTTCCGTAGGAAGACGGAGGTGGATCCTCGGTAGTGTATTGAAGTGGTGAGTAGTGGACTCGTGTGCGCAAAACC
>NW_021189906.1:0-1461 GCF_002162155.2 Triticum dicoccoides | reverse complement strand
GTTTGCACATCGAGGAACCGGAAAATTTTGAAGACGCAAAGACGAAAGAGTGTTGGCGTCATGCTATGGATGAAGAGTTGGGGTCGATCCGAGACAACGATACATGGGAGCTCACGGATCTTCCCAACGGGCATAATGCCATAGAGCTCAAGTGGGTGTACAAAGTCAAGAAGGATGCCGAAGGGTACTTGGTGAAGCATAAAAGCAATGCTCGTGGCTAAACCAAACGTGCAAAAGCAAGATGTGGACTTAAGTGTTCGCTCCAGTTGACAAGATGAACTCGGTGAGGCTACTTATAGCTCTCGCGGCTCAAGAATCTTGGAGGATACATCATATGGATGTGAACTCCACGTTGTTGACTGGGGAGTTAGAAGAAGGGTTGTATGTGAAGCAACCACCGGGGTACATCCAAGAAGGAGAGGAGCACAAGGTATTGAAGCTACACAGGGCATTGTACGGGCTACGACAAGCTCCTCGGGCATGGAACATCAAGCTTGATCGTACATTGATTTCTCTTGGATTTGAGAAAGCCCCACTAGAGCATGCTATGTACAAGCGAGGTGAAGGCAGGGATCGTCTCTTAGTGAGCATCTATGGGGATGATCTATTGATAAGTGGAGCAGATGAAGAGGTGATTGCAAACTTCAAGCTACAAATGAAGGAGCTATTCAAGATGACTAATCTAGGGCTCTTGAGTTACTACCTTGGGATCGAGGTACAACAAAAGTCGGAGGGGATCACAATATGCCAGGAAGCATATGCAAAGAAGGTACTTGAAAGCTGTGTCATGAAAGATTGCAATCCAAGTCATGTTTTGATGAAGCCTCGTCTTGTTCTAAGCAAGAAGAGTGAAGCACCCGCGGTTGATGCAACAAAGTATAGAAGTGTGGTCGAAAGTTGAGGTATCTCACGAATACAAGACCGGACTTGGCCTATTCCGTTGGCATAGTGAGTCGATTCATGGAAGCACCCACGACGGAATATTGGGCAGCTGTGGAAAATATACTCAGGTACATCAAAGGGACAACAAACTTTGGTTGTGTCTATTTGAGAGAGAAGAAGGAGATGGTGGAGTTACTTGGCTATAGTGATAGCGACCTGGCAGGAGATGTGGACGACCGTAAAAGTACCTCGGGTGTGGCATATTTCTTGGGAGAAAGCATAGTGAGTTGGCTATCACAAAAGCAGAAGGTGGCTGCATTATCACCACGTGAAGCGGAGTATATTGCAGCTGCAACCACAGTGTGTCAAGACATTTGCCTAGGAAGACTACTCGGTGACCTCACAGGTAAGGAACAAGTGGTGCTCAACATTGATGACGAGTCTGCAATCTCTCTATGGAAGAACCAAATGCATCATGGTAGATGCAAGCACATCGTTACGAGGTATCGATACCTAAGGGAGTGTGTGGAAGAAAGCAAGATTGACATCAACTACGTTTGCACCAACGACCAGCTTGCA
>NW_021189905.1:0-2589 GCF_002162155.2 Triticum dicoccoides | reverse complement strand
TCATTCACTTCGCTTTGAACGATATTCGCGTTTTCCTCCATAATCATCTCGTATGGTAACTTCTCAACAGGCTTGAGAGATGGACCGTATCTGTATTGCCCCCCGCCTCTGGCTGTACTGCTAGACGCCGAAGCAGCCGGAGCAGCTGCGCCTGTCTTCTTTCATTTCTTACGAGTCAGAGAAGGAGGCGGAGCGCCATGACGTGCCGGAGTAGCCGGAGCGGCAGCGTCTGTGTTTCGTCATCGCCGAGGAGGCGAAGGTGGAGGCGGGCTGCTCAGATGCACCGGAGCAGGCGGATAAGGAGGTGGAGTACTGCCGCCCTCACGTGCCGAAGCAGGAGGCGGAGTGCCCTAATCACTCGCCGAAGGAGGCGGAGGAGGTGGAGTGCCCAGCTGACTCGCCGGAGGAGGAGGAGGCAGAGGTGTGAAGTTCAGAAGTTTGATGTGCTCCTTCCGCCATAGACATGGAGTCTTCCGAGCAAGACCCAGCTGAGTCTCGCCTTCACCTATAGGGTGGTCAGGCTGGAGCTCCTAAAATCCCTCTTTTATTTCATCCACCATCACAACAGGATAGCCTTGTGGAATCAGAAAGCAGTGAAAAGTTACGCCGGGTTCAGAAGGGAACACAGAGCCGACATCCGCCATGACTTTGACGTTCTGCCATTGCGTCATAAGCTGGCACTGGTGTGACTCAGTGATAGCATCCACGGGGTAGCTAGGACCCGTTAAGTTAGGCTGCTAAACGAGCTCGGTGGAAGCCACGCTGCTTCTCCGCTGAGATGGTGGGGTAGCTTCTGGGGTAGCTTGGGCAGGATCTCACTGGTTCTCAACAGCTTGTCGTTCCTATAGCTTTTGTACGCTTTCCTGAAGCTTCTGCAGTTTGCTCAGCTCCACTTTCCTCTTCATCTCTCTGGTTTTGGAACCGCCTGCGTTGGGAAACCCAACCTTCCATAAAAACGGAGCCTGGCGTGCCTCGTGGGGTGATAAGGATTCCCGAGGGCCTGTGTGAGCTCGTCATTCTCTCTGTTGGGAACGAACTTCCCTTCCTGCGCTCGGGCGATATAATTTTGAACGGTCTGGCCTGTTCAATGTCTCTGGTTCGACCCCTTTAGCAATCAGGTCACTCTCAGCCTTGTCCCACAACGGCCGGGCTTTGAGGTAGCCACCTGACCCCATGCAATGGTGATGCTCCTTCTTTTGCAGCATTTATCTTGTTTGTCGCTGACATCTTCTTACTCTTCTCCAATGTCTTGGGGGCCAGAAATGCGGCCCAGTGATCTCTTATCTTCTCAAATCGGCCGGTCAATTCTAGATATTTTTGTCGACATACGTTGATTTTGACTCATTCTTCCACCTCCTGAATAGATCTGCCATCTTATTGGGAGCATAAGCCTTGACCAATGGCTCTATAACTAGCTTATCCGGATCCTCCTCTGCCGGTAGGGTGAGATTTTCCTTCAGCGCGGTTCACAGATCATCGTTATGTCTATCTTCGACATAAGAAACTTGAGGGTCTTCGTTCTTAGGCATATACCATTGGTGGATGCTGATTGGGATCATGTCCCTAACAAGAACCCCGCACTGGGCATAAAATGCTTCCTTGGTCCGGAGGGGTTCAATCGGTTGGCCATTGCCCGCGATTTCTATGATCATGAACTTTTGATCCTGGCGCAACCTTTTCTTCGGGCCTTGTCTCGTTACTGAAGTTTTGCTCGATTCGGAGGGTTATAAAAGAAGAAAGAAGAGTTAATATATGTACATACCAAAACAATTAATGCATCAATTATCTAGTCAGCACAGGCTTAATTAATATATATATATATATATACCTCATCGGACATTGCAACAGCTGATCCCGACTCCGTTCGGTCACCGGAGCCGTCATCACGGGCGCGGGAGCCATCATGATCATGACTTTCCTCCTCCATTGTTCGATCAATGTAGCCTGCTTCCTCTTGCAGACCATCGTCTTCGTTGAGAAAGAACGACAAGACATCACCTCCGTCGCGGATTATGTCCCCCAATATATCTTCTTGTTCGAAGTATCTTTGTTGATCTCTACAAATATTACAACATGGTAATTAATATACGAACATGAAGATGGATATATTAATACTGGCAAACATAGACCTAGCTAGCTAATCACAACACTTCTAGGGTTTGGGGTGGCCTCGATAATGCTCTTTTAACTTGGTAAATTTGGGTGGCCTCGACGCTTCTAGGGTTTGGGGTGGCCTCGGCAATGCTTCTCGGGTTTGGCACGGACCGCCTCTCTCACGAATGTCTGACGTCCGAACCGCCTCTCTCATGAATGTCAAACAAGGGATTTAACAAGATGGCACCATTCTGGATGTGCAGAAAAAAATGGACCCTATTTTTCCTGATGTCATCTACCCTTCTATATGTCACATTGTCTAGTGTCAAAAGATTCAATACTTTGACACAAGAGAACGTGCACATATAGAATGGTAGATGAGATAAGGAAAAATAGGGATCAACTTAATTATGCATATCCATAATGGAGGCATTCTTGATAAATCTCTTATAAATCTCGAGAGAGTTTGTCGGGTGGGGGGCATGAGATCGACAA
>NW_021189904.1:0-1233 GCF_002162155.2 Triticum dicoccoides | reverse complement strand
GTGGACTTCGACGTTTAGCTTGTTACCTCAGCTACGATCTTGTGCCCCGGCAGGATCTGGTAGATAGTCAGGCTTCTCAGCCCTTTTCAGTTATAGATGTCTGTACCCAGACATGATAGCTTCCGCTTGTGCTTTGATTTGTATGCTCTGATTGTTGGGTCATGAGACCCATGTTTGTAATATCTCGCTCCTCGGAGCCTATTGAATAAATTACTTGAGTCATAGAGTCATGTTGTGATGCCATGTTGTATTTGCACATATCGAGCATATTGTGTGTATGTTATTGAAATGCTTGGTATGTGTGGGATCTGACCATCTAGTTGTTTATCTTTAGTAGCCTCTCTTACGGGGAAATGTCTCCTAGTGTTTCACTGAGCCATGGTAGCTTGCTACTGCTCCGGAACACTTAGGCTGGCCGGCATGTGTCCTTCTTCGTTCATGTGTCTGTCCCTTCGGGGAAATGTCACGCGATGAATACCGGAGTCCTGTTAGCCCGCTACAGCCCGGTTCACCGGAGTCCTGCTAGCCCAGTGCTACAGCCTGGATTCACTCGCTGATGACCGACACGTTCGATGCTGGGTCATGGATGCCTGTCCCTGTAAGTCTGTGCCACTTTGGGTTTATGACTAGCCATGTCAGCCCGGGCTCCTTATCATATGGATTCTAGCGACACTGTCATATACGTGTGCCAAAAGGCGCAAACGGTCCCGGGCAAAGGTAAGGCGACACCCGTGGGAATACCGTGCGTGAGGCCGCAAGGTTATATGAGGTGTTACATGCTAGATCGATCTGGCATTGAGTCGGGGTCCTGACAGCGTTGGTATCAGAGCTTGACTGCCTGTAGGATTACCAAGCCAAACTGGTCGAAGTTGAGTCTAGAAATTCTTTAGTTATATAAGGGAATTGATTGTGGGATGGAACGTAAGGCTCTTTTTACTCCTTACACCTTATGCCTTCTGATCTGAGTCATCATCATCTCTTCTACGGGGATTAAGAACTAGGCTATCTCTTCTTTCTATCAGGATCACGTGTTACTAATCCGTAGACTTATAAGATTTTTGGACTTAAGCCTCTGTTCAGTTTTTACTGCTTCCGTATGTTAATTGTTGATCTCGAAACCGTGATATTGTGCTTCTGAGTGGTTATGCCACCATTTTTGTGAATGTCTCAAATCTTTTCTGAGCATTTACAGCCGTTATGCTGTCCGAGTCATTCCAGGTTTCTAAATAGTCT
>NW_021189903.1:0-1299 GCF_002162155.2 Triticum dicoccoides | reverse complement strand
TCTTTTCCCTTCTTGTGTTTAATGACATAAGGGAAAGTCTCAATGAATTCAACCCATTTAGCATGTCTACGATTCAGTTTAGCTTGACTTTTAATATGTTTCAAAGATTCATGATCAGAATGTATAACAAATTCTTTGGGCCATAAATAATGTTGCCATGTTTCTAAAGTCCGAACAAGAGCATATAATTCTTTATCATAAGTAGAATAATTCAGACTAGGCCCACTCAATTTTTCAGAAAAGTATGCAACAGGTTTGCCATCTTGTAAGAACACACCTCCTAATCCAATTCCACTAGCATCACATTCAAGCTCAAAAGTCTTATTAAAATCAGGAAGTTGGAGTAAAGGAGCATGTGTCAACTTATCTTTCAATACCGTGAAGGCTTCTTCCTGTGCGGTACCCCAAACAAAAGGCACATCCTTCTTTGTAAGCTCGTTGAGAGGTGCAGCAATGGTTGATAGAGGCAAAGGTGTCCCGTCTTTCGATGAGATGGTGGATTTCGCTTTGGTGGAAGTCGACTTTGACGATCCGACTACGAACGTGCGAGGACGTCGCGCCTTAGCAATCGCTAAACCAACTCCGAGAGGTTATTGACCATGCCGGAGCACAATCAACCTGACCACGAAGGTCTATTCCTGCAAGCAATCGAAGAACAAGCAAGAATATGATAAAAGCAATCTGAATATTGCGAGTATATATGAAGTATTGATAAAGGTGGGGATCCGTAAGCGGTCTTGGTCTGGTCGTTGGACACAAACGAAGTACACGAAGTTGCAATGGCTAACTTTTAACTAAACAAATCCCAACGAAAAAGCTACTAGATGGATCTACTTATATAGGAGTAAGGGGTGGCGGCCAAGGAGGTGGGAGGACGTCCCAAGGCAGCCTAAAACTAAATCTAGGTCGTACAAGGCCAATGGGCCCAAGTGAAGGTGATGTAACACCTTTGGACTTGTAGTTTGACTCGGATTCTGCTGCAGCATCAGATTGTTTCGTCCACAACTCAACGCTCCGGACGAATTTGAAGGTGATTCCAATTGGGTTGGAAAGTGCACGAAATCTAGTTTCCAATAAAAAAAGAATCACCCAATTCGGAGTCCGTATGAAAAACTTGTGTGCGTTTTGAGTCAGGTATGTCTGTGCAGTCCGAATCTGAATCCAGAACGTGAGAGACTTGGACTCTATCTTCTCTTGGGCCAAAAGTGACGTGAGAGAACTTTTTGGACAGCAAATAAACATCTCTTTCTTCCTTATCTTCATATGTGGATTGTACAAATGTCCCATACACCTGCAATT
>NW_021189902.1:0-969 GCF_002162155.2 Triticum dicoccoides | reverse complement strand
CTTCTTCGTTCCTGTGTCTGTCCCTTCGGGGAAATGTCACGCGATGAATACCGGAGTCCTGTTAGCCCGCTACAGCCCGGTTCACCGGAGTCCTGCTAGCCCAGTGCTACAGCCTGGATTCACTCGCTGATGACCGACACGTTCGATGTTGGGTCATGGATGCCTGTCCCTGTAAGTTTGTGCCACTTTGGGTTTACGACTAGCCATGTCAGCCCGGGCTCCTTACCATATGGATGCTAGCGACACTATCATATACGTGTGCCAAAAGACGCAAACGGTCCCGGGCAAAGGTAAGGCGACACCCGTGGGAATACCGTGCGTGAGGCCGCAAAGTGATATGGGGTGTTACATGCTAGATCGATGTGGCATTGAGTCGGGGTCCTGACAGCGTTGGTACCAGAGCCAGGTTGCCTGTAGGATTACCAAGCCAAACTGGTCGAAGTTGAGTCTAGAAATTCTTTAGTTATATAAGGGAATTGATTGTGGGATGGAACGTAAGGCTCTTTTTATTCCTTATACCTTATGCCCTTCTGATCTGAGTCATCTTATCTTTCCTACGGGGATTAAGAACTAGGCTATCTCTTCTTTCTATCAGGATCACGTGTTACTAATCCGTAGACTTATAAGATTGTTGGATTTAAGCTTGAGTTCAGTTTCTACTACTTCCGTACGTTAACTGTTGATCTCGAAACCTTGATATTGTGTTTCTGAGTGGTTATGCCACCATTTTTGTGAATGTCTCAAATCTTTTCTGAGCATTTACAGCCGTTATGCTGTCCGAGTCATCCCAGGTTTCTAAATAGTCGGATGCATTTGCAAATCCCTTCCTCCTGTTTCCGATGTGCCTTTGGTCAGATTAATCACACAAATTAGTGAGTTGAGGTACTTTATTGCCTTGACATATATGTTGGAGCTAGTATTATGACCCTAGGTGTCTTAGGGGATCATCTAGTAATTTAGCCATGATTT
>NW_021189901.1:0-1068 GCF_002162155.2 Triticum dicoccoides | reverse complement strand
CCGATAACGCCCGTGCGCCCGCTCGGGCTGCGCCCCGCGCCCGAACCCATTAGGCCTTGGGCCTATGACAAGTGGGCCACTGCCCAGAGAACGTTTCCAAAAAAAAAGGGGTTTTAAAAAAAAGGAATAATAGAAAATAAATAATAACTAAAAATAAACTTAATTAATTAATTAATTAATTAACTAAATTAATTAAGTTAATTAATCCTAGTTAATTAATCTAATTAACATGTTAGTTTAGGTAAACAGTAATTAGTTTAACCTAAACCCTAACCAACCTAACAGTGTATGACAGGTGGGTCCCACTGGACCCACATGTCAGGGTTGACTCAGTCAACCCCTGTTGACTGCTGACGTCAGCATGACATCATGCTGACGTCATAAGTACATTTTTTCGAATTAATTAAATAAATAATTAAATTCCAAAATTGTTAAAATCTTTTAAAAATCATATCTTTTAATCCGTAACTCGGATTAAAATATTTTCAACATGAAAGTTGCTCAGAGCGACGAGACGATTCCGGATACGCACTCCGTTCGTCCGCCACACCCCCCTAACCTATCGAACCCGCAACTTTCCCCCTCCGGCTCCTCTGCCCGAAAACGCGAAACACCGGGAATACTTTCCCGGATGTTTTCCCCCCTTCACCGGTATCACCTACTACCGCGTTAGGGCACACCGAACACCGCGTATTGCCTTGTTATATTCTGTGATGCTTTGTTTGCTCTGTATTCATTATTTCCTCCCCCTCTTCTCTCCGGTAGACTACGAGACCGACGCCGTTGCTGCCCAGTTCGACTACGGAGTTGACGACCCCTCTCTCTTGCCAGAGCGACCAGGCAAGCCCCCCCCTTGATCACCAGATATCGCCTATTCTCCTCTATACTGCTTGCATTAGAGTAGTGTAGCATGTTACTGCTTTCCGTTAATCCTATTCTGATGCATAGCCTGTCATTGCTGCTACAGTCATTGATACCTTACCCGCAATCCTAAATGCTTAGTATAGGATGCTAGTTTATCATCATTGGCCCTACATTCTTGTCAGTCTGCCTTGCTATACTATCGGG
>NW_021189900.1:0-1214 GCF_002162155.2 Triticum dicoccoides | reverse complement strand
ATATGTATATGCAGTAACCCGAATGTTGTTCGGAGTCCCGGATGAGATCCCGGACGTCACGAGGAGTTCCGGAATGGTCCGGAGGTAAAGATTTATATATGGGAAGTCCTGTTTCGGGCATCGGGACAAGTTTCGGGGTTATCGGTATTGTACCGGGACCACCGGAAGGGTCCCGGGGGTCCACCGGGTGGGTCCACCTGTCCCGGGGGGCCACATGGGCTGTAAGGGGGTGCGCCTTGGCCTAATGGGCCAAGGGCACCAGCCCCACATAGGCCCATGCGCCTAGGGTTCAAGGGGGCAAGAGTCCTAGGAGGGTAAGGCACCTCCTAGGTGCCTTGGGGGGGAGGGAAACCCCCCTAGGCCGCCGCACCCCCTAGGAGATTGGATCTCCTAGGGCCGGCCAACCCCCCTTGGCACCCCTATATATAGTGGGGGAGAGGAGGGACTTCATACCTGAATGCCCTGGCCTTTGGTTGCCTCCTTCTCCCTCCTCAACACCTCCTCCACCTCCATAGTGCTTAGCGAAGCTCTGCTGGAGTACTGCAGCTCCATCAACACCACGCCGTCGTGCTGCTGCTGGTGCCATCTCCCTCAACCTCTCCTCCCTCCCTTGCTGGATCAAGAAGGAGGAGACGTGGCTGTTCCGTACGTGTGTTGAACGCGGAGGTGCCGTCCGTTCGGTGCTAGGATCTCCGGTGATTCGAATCACGTCGTGTTCGACTACATCATCCCCGTTCTTTGAACGCTTCCCCTCACGATCTACAAGGTACGTAGATGCATCCAATGACTCGTTGCTAGATGAACTCCTAGATGATCTTGGTGAAACGAGTAGGAAAATTTTTGTTTTCTGCAACGTTCCCCAACAGTGGCATCATGAGCTAGGTCTATGCGTAGTTCTTCTTGCGCGAGTAGAACACAATTTGTTGTGGGCGTAGATTTGTCAACTTTCTTGCCGTTACTAGTCCTTTCTTGCTTCAGCGGTATTGTGGGATGAAGCGGCCCGGACCAACCTTACACGTACGCTTACGTGAGACCGGTTCCACCGACTAACATGCACTAGTTGCATAAGGTGGCTGGCGGGTGTCTGTCTCTCCCACTTTAGTTGGAGCGGAATCGATGAACAGGGTCCTTATGAAGGGTAAATAGAAGTTGACAAATCACGTTGTGGCTTTAACGTAGGTAAGAAAACGTTCTTGCTAGAACCCTAATTCAGC
>NW_021189899.1:0-1092 GCF_002162155.2 Triticum dicoccoides | reverse complement strand
TGGTATCATGGCAACTCAACTCCTCGCTACGTTGACAACCGATTACCACCTTCTTAAGTGTGGAATTGTTGTCCACCTAGTGAACCTTCGTCATCCGTTTCTTTCCACCCCTCTTGATGTGTATCTCGTGTCTCAACCCGAGAGATGGTCCTATGTCTCATTCCGTGAGTTGTTCGATCTTCAAGAAGATCGACCCTTCTAGAGTCTCCTTCTTCCCTCCATGTCATGTTGGCAGGATTTCTCAGAACAAGACATCAAGACAATGATGGTGAATGAATCAACGTTCAACTGAAGTGCACCCTGGATCGTGAAGATTGTACTAGTTTGCGTTTCCCCTTCATCCTACCCTACGCTTGAATCTCGAGACGAGATTCTTGTTTAGTGGGGGTGAGTTGTCACATCCCTAGCTTCTGGTGCTGTCTGGTGTGTGCATCATGTTTAAATTCAAATGAAATTTGAATTGAGGAATTTTCAAAAGCCTCAGGAAACCTCTAAAAATAACCAACAATTAAATCTTCTCAAATGTGTCCAAGAAAATGTTCCTGTTATTCCATGGAAATATTGGTAAGAGGTAAAATTTAAACCAATATTTTTGGAGTCACAGAGATAATTATTTTGGCCATTTGAATTAATCCAATAACTATTTTCTTGGGATTTATATTTAAATATATATTGAATATGACTCCAATAATTCTGGAGGTTTGTGAGTGGCTTTGTATATATTTTAGCAAGCCACATAAAAATCTACAGAATTTATTTAAATGATTTAGTTGCTTAACTAAATCAAAACAAACTACAGAAAATAGAAAAAAAATAAAAAGTACAAAGCCTACCTGGCGCCTACCTGTCCAGCCCAGCCGGCCCAGTTCCTCCCGCTGGCCCAGCCCACCGCCGCCCCCCTCCCCTGTCGTCTTCCTCCTTGCCAGGAGGACGGACACCGCGACACCGCCGCGCGCGCCACCTCCACCCTGCTCGGCCACCTCCTGCTTCCTCCCTGGCCTCCCCAGCGACGCCCCGGACGACGCCACGCGCCTCCCCGACCCCCTCTCTCCTTTCCCTCACTCGCTGCATCCCCTCTCCCTCTTCTGTCTC
>NW_021189898.1:0-1344 GCF_002162155.2 Triticum dicoccoides | reverse complement strand
TGCACGCATCAGAATTTTATTTACTATTTTTGAATGACGTCATGAGCATAAAATATTTTCAGCACATCATTGTTATATTATACCTGTGTTCATAATGTTTGCGAGTACATTCAAAGTACTCACCGGCTTGTCCCTGGCTATTGTCTTGGCCAGATTTCTTGCGCGGAAAGGAGCGACCATGTTGAAAGCCCCGGATCCCACACAATGGAGATAGCAGCCTCGCGAAGATAGGAGTTAACCTGGTCAGCTGTTCCTGTGGGAATTGGAGTCCCATAGACACTGATGATCCACAAACCGCTTCCGCCATCAACCACTAGAAACCATTTGTTGTACTCACAGGCCAGAATGGCCTTGTACTACATATTTTGTTTTCTGCTTGGAATTTCTGTATCAAGTTGGAGCCTCATCAGCTAACAGTAATCCTGGGGCTGATGAGCACGACGGTCTTTTCTGGAAATTTATTACCCGGAAAACCGGTCGTGACAGCAACCATGTTTTTCCGTCCGACCTAATTATCTTGGAGTCACAAGGATTGGATGTGATATTAGGAATGGACCGGATGTCAAAGTACGGAGGAAGCATTGACTGTGTTAGTAAGTCAATTTGTCTCATCACCCAAGAGGGAAAAAGGATCAAGTATATATCTAGGCATGCGCCACGAAGTAGCCAAGTAAATACCCTCACGGGAGTTGTTCAGGAGGAAGTGCCTGTAGTAAAGGATTATCCGGATGTTTTTCCAGAGGAGTTGCCAGGCATGCCACCGGATCGAGATATCGAGTTTTTGATTGAGCTATTGCCAGGCACAGGGCCAATATCCAAGAGACCCAACAGGATGCCCGCAAATGATTTGGAGTAGATTAAGAAACAGATCAAGCACTACTAGGAAAATGGCTATAGATGAAATGAACACTAATGGCGCACCATGTGTGTGGTGCGCCATTAGAATATAGCAATGGCGCACCACATACAAGTACGCCATTAGTAATATATTACTAATGGCGCACCTGATGTGCCGTGCACCATTAGAAGTTTTGAAAAAAAACAAAATTTGTTACTAATGGCGCACCGTGGGTGTAGTGCACCATTACTAGTTGACATAGTAATGGCACACCACACCCACGGTGCGCCATTAGAACTTTTGAAAAAAAAGTAAAAAAATAACAAAAAAAATTGTTAGTAATGGCGCACCAGTGGGCAGTGCGCCATTACTAGTTTTTAACTAGTAATGGCGCACTGTCCACTGGTGCGCCATTACTAAGTTTTTTTCAAAAAAAATTCAAAAAAAATTTCAATTTTTTTTTTCAAAACTAGTAATGGCGCACCGTGGGTGTGGTGCGCCATTAC
>NW_021189897.1:0-1916 GCF_002162155.2 Triticum dicoccoides | reverse complement strand
GAGAGGGTTAGGGTTACACAAAGTCGGTTACAATGGTAGGAGATCGACATATCCGTATCGCCAAGCTTGCCTTCCACGCCAAGGAAAGTCCCTTCCGGACACGGGACGAAGTCTTCAATCTTGTATCTTCATAGTCTAGGAGTCCGGCTGAAGGTATAGTCCGGCCATCCGGACACCCCCTAATCCAGGACTCCCTCAGACGACGAATATGCACTTTTCCGGGTTAAGCCGCAAGTTCACCTAGCGTAGGCTCTCGAAGGTCTCCTCCAGGTCTTGGATCAAGGTTCTCACCTCCCGAGACTTCACCACAATGTTGTCAACGTAGGCCTCCGTGTTTCTCCCGAGCTGTGATACGTCCATTTTGCATCATGCCTTTATATCAATATTTATTGCATTATGGTCTGTTATTACACATTATGTCACAATACTTATGCCTATTCTCTCTTATTTTACAAGGTTTACATAAAGAGGGAGAATGCCGGCAGCTGTTATTTGGGCTGGAAAAGGAGCAAATGTTAGAGACCTATTCTGCACGGCTCCAAAAGTCTTGAAACTTCACAGATGATGTTTTCCAAATATATAAAAAACATTGAGCACAAGAACTTCACCAGGGGGCCCCACCCTTCCCACGAGGGTGGGGGCGCGCCCTACGCCCCTGGGCACGCCCCCTACCTCGTGGCCCCCCCGGTGGCCCTCTGGTGACCATCTTCTGCTATATGGACTCTTTAGATGGAAAAAAAATTATAAGCCATCTTCTCGGACGAAACTCCGCCGCCACGAGGCAGAACCTTGGCGGAGCCAATCTAGGGTTCTGGCGGGGCTGTTCTGCCGGGGAAACTTCCATCCCGGAGGGGGAAATCGTCGCCATCGTCATCACCAACGCTCCTCTCATCGGGAGAGGGCAATCTCCATCAACATCTTCATCAGCACCATCTCATCTCAAAACCCTAGTTCATCTCTTGTATGCAATTATTGTCTCCAAGTACGGGATTGGTGCTAGTAGGTTGCTAGTAGTGTTAATTACTCCTTGTAGTTGATGCTAGTTGGTTTAATTGGTGGAAGATCATATGTTCAGATCCTATATGCACATTAATACCCCTCTGATTATGAACATGTTTATGCTTTGTGAGTAGTTACTTTTATTCCTGAGGACATGGGAGAAGTCTGGCTATTAGTAGTCATGTGAATTTGGTATTCATTCGATATTTTGATGAGATGTATGTTGTCTCTCCTCTAGTGGTGTTATGTGAACGTCGACTACATGACACTTCACCATTATTTGGGCCTAGAGGAAGGCATTGGGAAGTAATAAGTAGATGATGGGTTGCTAGAGTGACAGAAGCTTAAACCCTAGTTTATGTGTTGCTTCGTAAGGGGCTGATTTGGATCCATATGTTTCATGCTATGGTTAGGTTTACCTTAATACTTTTGTTGTATTTGCGGATGCTTGCAATAGAGGTTAATCATAAGTGGGATGCTTGTCCAAGTAAGGGCAGCACCCAAGCACCGGTCCACCCACATACCAAATTATCAAAGTACCGAACGCGAATCATATGAGCGTGATGAAAACTAGCTTGACGATATTCCCATGTGTCCTCGGGAGCGCTTTACATCATATGAGAGTTTGTCCAGGCTTGTCCTTTGCTACAAAAAGGATTGGGCCACTTTGCTGCACCTTATTTACTTTTGTTACTTGTTGCTCGTTACAAATTATCCTATCACAAAACTATCTGTTACCCCTTATTTCAGTACTTGCAAAGAATTCCTTGCTGGAAACCGCTTATCATTTCCTTCTGCTCCTCGTTGGGTTCGACACTCTTACTTATCGAAAGGACTACGATAGATCCCCTATACTTGTGGGTCATCAAGCTGACGCCCTAAAGCGATGTGCATCAGCCTCTGAAAGGTCGCGCCCG
>NW_021189896.1:0-1260 GCF_002162155.2 Triticum dicoccoides | reverse complement strand
AAGCGTTTTGAGAGACATGGAGCATATGAGATGTTCGAAGAGCTGAAAATGGTTTTCCAAGCTCATGCCCGGGTCGAGAGATATGAAGTCTCCGACAAATTCTTCAGCTGTAAGATGGAGGAAAACAGTTCTGTCAGTGAGCACATACTCACTATGTCTGGGTTGCATAACCGCTTGACTCAGCTGGGAGTTAATCTCCCGGATGATGCGGTCATTGACAGAATCCTCCAGTCGCTTCCACCAAGCTACAAGAGCTTTGTGATGAACTTCAATATGCAGGGGATGGAAAAGACCATTCCTGAAGTATTTGCTATGCTGAAATCAGCAGAGGTAGAAGTCAGAAAGGAACATCAAGTGTTGATGATCAATAAAACCACTAAGTTCAAGAAGGGCAAGGGTAAAAAGAACTTCAAGAAGGATGGCAAGGTAGTTGCCGCGCCCAGCAAGCAAGCTGCCGGGAAGAAGCCAAAGAATGGACCCAAGCCCGAGACTGAGTGTTTTTATTGCAAGGAAAGTGGTCACTGGAAGCGGAACTGCCCCAAATACTTAGCAGACAAGAAGGCCGGCAAAACCAAAGGTATATTTGATATACATGTAATTGATGTGTACCTTACCAGTAATCATAGTAACTCCTGGGTATTTGATACCGGTGCCGTTGCTCATATTTGTAACACGCAACAGGAGCTGCGGAATAAACGGAGACTGGCGAAGGACGAGGTGACGATGCGCGTCGGGAATGGTTCCAAGGTCGATGTGATCGCCGTCGGCACGCTACCTCTACATTTACCTATGGGATTAGTTTTGAACCTCAATAATTGTTATTTTGTGCCAAGTTTGAGCATGAACATTGTATCAGGATCTCGTTTAATTCGAGATGGCTACTCATTTAAATCCGAGAATAATGGTTGTTCTATTTATATGAGAGATATGTTTTATGGTCATGCTCCGATGGTGAATGGTTTATTCTTTATGAATCTCGAGCGTAATGCTACACATATTCATAGTGTAAGTACCAAAAGATGTAAGATTGATAGTGATAGTCCCACATACTTGTGGCACTGCCGCCTCGGTCACATAGGTGTCAAACGCATGAAGAAGCTCCATGCTGATGGACTTTTAGAGTCTCTTGATTACGAATCATTTGACACGTGCGAACCATGCCTCATGGGTAAAATGACCAAGACTCCATTCTCAGGAACAATGGAGAGAGCAACCAACTTATTGGAAATCATACATACTGATGTGTGCGGTCCAATGAGT
>NW_021189895.1:0-1749 GCF_002162155.2 Triticum dicoccoides | reverse complement strand
TATATGCATTATCATTTATTTTCTCTAACACCTTAAAGGGACCATCAGCACGTGGCATTAGCTTTGATTTGCGCAAATTAGGAAATCTATCCTTACGCAAATGTAACCAAACAAGATCTCCAGGTGCAAACACAACATGTTTTCTACCCTTATCTCCAGCAAGTTTATATTTAGCATTCATACGCTCAATGTTTTCCTTAGTTAACTCATGCATTTTTAAAATCAATTCAGCACGTTGTTTAGCATCAAAATTAACCTTCTCCGAAGATGGAAGAGGCAACAAATCAATAGGTGCACGAGGTAGGAAACCATACACAACTTCAAAAGGGCACATCTTAGTAGTAGAATGCAATGAACGATTATAAGCAAATTCAATATGAGGCAAGCATTCCTCCCACATTTTCTTATTATTCCTCAAAACAGCCCTAAGCATAGTAGACAATGTTCTATTGACTACTTCAGTTTGTCCATCAGTTTGGGGGTGACAAGTAGTACTAAAAAGCAGTTTAGTCCCCAACTTAGCCCATAAACATCTCCAAAAGTGGCTAAGAAATTTAGTATCATGATCTGAAACAATAGTATTTGGCACACCATGCAAGCGAATAATTTCACGAAAGAACAAATTAGCAACATTAACAGCATCATCGCTTTTATGACATGGTATAAAGTGTGCCATTTTCGAGAATCTATCCACGACAACAAATATGCTATCCCAACCCTTCTTTGTTCGAGGTAAACCTAAAACAAAGTCCATAGATATATCCTCCCAAGGAACACTAGGTACAGGCAAAGGCATATATAAACCATGAGGATTGAGTCGTGACTTAGCTTTTTGACATGTAGTGCATCGAGCAATAAAACGCTCAACATCCCGTCTCATCTTTGGCCAAAAGAAATGTGTAGCAAGTACGTCCTCCGTCTTCTTCACGCCAAAGTGTCCCATTAGTCCTCCTCCATGCGCCTCCTGCAACAACAAAAGACGAACGGAGCTAGCTGGAATGCATAGCTTGTTAGCACGAAACACAAATCCATCGTTAACGATGAACTTGTTCCACATTCTTCCTTCTTTACAATTCTGCATTACATCTTTAAAATCAGCATCATGCACATATTGATCTTTGATGGTCTCCAAACCAAATATTTTGAAGTCAAGTTGTGAAAGCATAGTATAGCGGCGAGACAATGCATCAGCAATAACATTTTCTTTTCCCTTCTTGTGTTTAATGACATAAGGAAAAGTCTCAATGTATTCAACCCATTTAGCATGTCTACGATTCAGTTTAGCTTGACTTTTAATATGTTTCAAAGATTCATAATCAGAATGTATAACAAATTCTTTGGGCCATAAATAATGTTGCCATGTTTCTAAAGTCCGAACAAGAGCATATAATTCTTTATCATAAGTAGAATAATTCAGACTAGGCCCACTCAATTTTTCAGAAAAGTATGCAACAGGTTTGCCATCTTGTAATAACACACCGCCTAATCCAATTCCACTAGCATCACATTCAAGCTCAAAAGTCTTATTAAAATCAGGAAGTTGGAGTAAAGGAGCATGTGTCAACTTATCTTTCAATACCGAGAAGGCTTCTTCCTGTGCGGTACCCCAAAGAAAAGGCACATCTTTCTTTGTAAGCTCATTGAGAGGTGCAGCAATGGTGCTGAAATCTCTCACAAAACGCCTATAGAATCCAGCGAGGCCAAGAAAACTCCTCACTTGTGTGACCGTTTTGGGTTGCGGCCAACTCT
>NW_021189894.1:0-1261 GCF_002162155.2 Triticum dicoccoides | reverse complement strand
ATGGGCTCAACAACAACTCATCAGAATTTTCCATATTACCGGACTTCCACCATCATGTGAACACGGTGATAGCAATGGTCAGACCAAAAGATGTAATGGTGTATGCTCGAGGGATCAACCACGAGTAAGACAACATTACGAAAATCGTTGGTTCTGATTTGACTTGACGATAGCCCATACTCAAGTCAAAGTCTTGACAAGGCAATAGATCCAACAACTGATCACGAGGACCAATCAATGGAGATATCATCTTTCTTCAACACACACACACGCACAAAAGATATCCCTTAACATGAACTAAGTCAGACAAGCTTTTATCTTCCAACTCTCCAAGTTGTTGTTTAGCTTAACCAACTAGCTCAGGGTTTCCGACACAGATTCTTGGAGAAAGGGAGGCTTACAAGAAAACACCCCCCCCCTGTGGACCGCCTTTTCAGTTTCTTTTAAAGATAAAAATGTCAAAAAAATAAAAGAATATAATTTGCCATGTGATATGTGGTCTAGTTGTTGAGAAAATTTACAAATATAAATTTCGACTTTATTTGTAAAATCTCTCTGGAAATTTGTAAAATGGGCATAACTTTTGCATACGAACTCGGATTAAAAAGTTTTATATATGAAAAATCATCTACTCGAAAAGTTACATCCAAATTTAACTGGGGGAACCCCGTTAAATATTTTCAAAATCCCCAAAAACCTAACACAAAAAAAGTTACAGGGCTTTCAAGATCTAGTGGCAAAAAATTCAAAGAAAAAGTTTGGGATACTTCGTACGTATGCATGACCGATTTGGGATGATTCCAAGGGAAACAAAACAAACCTTTCTCAAATTCATTGCGGCAACTTACACCTAGTGCGCCTGAACTTGGAGAAAGTCACTTCTTTCATCCAAGCATAAGCTTCATGAACGGAACACGAAGGCATTGCTTACAAGGTTTTCAACACTAGGTTGATGTTCAGCATGAATCATGGGGGAGACTAAAATGCTGCTGATGGGCTCAACAACAACTCATCAGAATTTTCCATATTAGCGGACTTCCACCATCATGTGAACACGGTGATAGCAATGGTCAGACCAAAAGATGTAATGGTGTATGCTCGAGGGATCAACCACGAGTAAGACAACATTACGAAAATCGTTGGTTCTGATTTGACTTGACGATAGCCCATACTCAAGTCAAAGTCTTGACAAGGCAATAGATCCAACAACTGATCACGAGGACCAATCAATGGAGATATCATCTTTCTTCAACACACACAC
>NW_021189893.1:0-933 GCF_002162155.2 Triticum dicoccoides | reverse complement strand
AAAGAGAGAAACAATGAAAATTAGTAATTAAAGGGCTCAAGCTAGCATGATGAATGAATTGCATGAATCATGAAGCAAACCACATACCCAGTTGCGCCCGAACTGATATAAGTTGGAGCTGCCTTGATGGTGTGGCACACCTTCCATTTGGGCACGTTTGTCCTTGGCCTCGTTGTGGAGGGCTAGCCATTGTTTTGAGCACCACTCATCGACCAACACCTCCCAACAATCCATCCGATCCGCACACCATCTCGGAGGCGCCTAAGTTAGCAAATAGAAACTTGAGCGCTACGGCTAAGAATTACTAAATGAAGGAACTTAAGTAGAGAAGGCCTTAAGAATTACCTTCATGTACTGCTCCTTACTCAGGAACTTATCGCGGCACGCCGGCTTGGTCTTCTTGATACCACGCAAGGCGTAGTAGTCTCGAACAGCCTGCACCCGAGCCTCGTGCCGTAAGTTCTAGAGTAGGTGCTTGCAGACGTTCTCGATAACATGTGCCGCGTCCTCCTCGTATCCCTCGTCACACCTGTAGAATGTCTGCAATCAAATGAGACAATATTGATTAGTACAATTAATAACTAGCTAGTTGAAGATTTTTAAATGTGTAAAGGAGAAATTACCCAGAACTTTCTGATCACCATGTCTGCCCTCGTGTCGCACACGACACTGTCGATAATCTCATCCGGCGGGGCCGGGGCAGCCACGTAGTGCTCCCAGCTCAATCCAAGCTCTGGAAGCCGACCCTCACCAGGCAACGTGACAAACCCCGGGAAGTTTTGCCGGCAAAGAACTCCAAGGACGGAGTTGGGCCGGCGGACACTATGATGGTGGTCCCAACCCCTGCAGCATGACAAGGCCAACACATTAGTTATTTGAAAAAACATGAATGCACAAGGTACAAAAATATTAAATGCACTTACGTACCTCTCC
>NW_021189892.1:0-1065 GCF_002162155.2 Triticum dicoccoides | reverse complement strand
TAGGATGTGGTGGTAAAACGCTCACAGTAAAGCAAATATCAATGTCTTACAAGTTCTTACCATGCAGCAGGCGGTGATCGGCAACCAGCGGTGTCAAGTAACTCCGAATATTGAGTAAAGCGATTGCCAGGGGAGCGTATGTATACACGGTGTAGAAATATGTGGAGCTGGGTTGGCTATATATGGTAGCAAAAGATTAGCAATAATCAATTCAAAGATGCAATGTTGAATAAACGCTCAACGACGGTACTGTGCTGGTCCTAGGCTAGACCGGACTAGAGACGCGAGCCTAGAACACTAATGAGGTCACGGCGTAGCACAACTAGCATCAATGAAGGATACTAAGTAGCTCTTGACAGCAAGATATAAGTGAAGATCACAACGGCAGTGAAGATAATGATGAAAAACAACTGCCAAGCAGGATATACAACAACTGATGAGGACATGACTACCTTGGATATGACCAAAAATATTGCATATATGCATATTTGTCAGGTGATTTCTAGTGCAAACTATTCAATAATCTATTTATGTTATCCAGAACAAAAATACTTCACACACTTTTGTGTTTTGTCTAATTGCAGGTGTATGGGACATTTGTACAATCCACATATGAAGATAAGGAAGAAAGAGATGTTTATTTCCTGTCCAAAAAGTTCTCTCACGTCACTTTTGGCCCAAGAGAAGATAGAGTCCAAGTCTCTCACGTTCTGGATTCAGATTCGGACTGCACAGACATACCTGACTCAAAACGCACACAAGTTTTTCATACGGACTCCGAATTGGGTGATTCTTCTTTTGTTGGAAACTAGATTTCGTGCACTTTCCAACCCAATTGGAATCACCTTCAAATTCGTCCGGAGCGTTGAGTTGTGGACGAAACAATCTGATGCTGCAGCAGAATCCGAGTCAAACTACAAGTCCAAAGGTGTTACATCACCTCCACTTGGGCCCATGAGCCTTGTACGACCTAGGGTTAGTTTTAGGCTGCCTTGGGACGTCCTCCCACCTCCTTGGCCGCCACCCCTTGCTCCTATATAAGTAGATCCATCTAGTAGTTTTTTC
>NW_021189891.1:0-2209 GCF_002162155.2 Triticum dicoccoides | reverse complement strand
CCCTTGGGCGTCTCTCTGACCGAAGGGGCCCGTCGCCTGCGGACCGTACTGTCGGCCCATCATGGAGGGTGTCATGGTCAGCATGGCAACAGTGCCACACCGGACGGGTGATGGCTACCCCGTACAGCGGAGTGTAGCCATGCGTGCTCCGGGATTCGGGGGTGGCAGGCTCCATTGTTGCCACGCCCTGTCTCATCATCGCTATGGGGGTGCAGACTTTGAGGGCACGGTCCTGGCCGCCTGCCAGGGGCCGGCTTCTTGGAGTCGGTCTTTTCGTGGCCGGCTTCTTGGAGTCGGCCCTATCGTGGCCTCCTCCATGAGAGTTTAGGGCGGGGCCGCCTTCCGGTAGTCGGCCTGTGAGGCAGCCGGCCAGAGGAAGGTGGCCCCACATCTTGGGTGCTTGAAGGCTCGATCGGCCTGTTATTTTTCGAAGGGCCAAAGGGAGCCGGCTAGGCTACCCGTGGTCATTTACTCCGACAAAGGGCTGAGACCCGCCTTGCGGCAGTCTACCAGGCTTTCATGTAAAAGAGACTTTGTCATCTCATTGATGGCATCGTTAGTTAAATCTTCAGAGTTGTGGCACAGTGGATCTTTTTTGGCGCCAGTATAATTGCACATTAAGCCATCCCGTCGACTCAATGGAATGACCCACCATTAAACCCAGCATCTAACTAAATCAATGCCAGTTAGGCCATTTCCCAACAAAGCTTTGACTTTGGTGAAGGTAGGGGCAAGTTTCTTGTGTGCAGCAGCTGACAGTTTGTCAGGAAGAGGATGGTTTGATTCGAGGCGCAGGGCGCGAAAGCCGGGCAACTGTTTCTCGTCAGCCGAAGAGGTGTCCTTGCAATAGAACTAGGTCTGGTTCCAGTCCTTGGGGTGACTTGGCAGACGGGCGTAAGGGAAGATACCATCCCTCCTGCGCTGAATAGAGATTCCACCTAGCTCCAGACTGGGTCTGTTTGAGTACTCATTCTGGCGGTTTAAGTAGAAGTACTCTCTGAATAAATCCACAGTGGGCTCCTCTTGAAGGTACACTTCACAGAATACTTGGAAGTTGCAGATATTCGACACGAAATTGGGTCCGATGTCTTGAGGATGAAGGTTGAAAAAAAATGCAAAACGTCTCTAAAGAACTTAGAGCCGGGCGATGAGAAGCCCCGGTCCATATGATCCGTGAAAACGATGACTTCGCCTTCCTTTGGCTGTAGCTTCTATTCTTCCAGTTTGGGGGCGAGGTAAGACATGACAGATTTCTTCGGCAGATAACCGGTCTTCACAAAGTCTTGAAGAGTGTTCTCTGTGACGATGGAAGTAACCCAGTTATAGAAAGTGGTTATTTTGGGCGGCATTATGAACAAGGAAGCCTAAAAAGAAAAAGAATAAATTTGCCGGTTCAAAATTAAGCCGGACGAAAAGTATTACATCACATATTCAAAATGGCGGCTTAAAAGGGGCCTAATGGTATATGACTAGCTACAGCATGTTATATAAGCCGCCATGAGCAGTTTTGATGTTTATCAAAAGAAAAATCTATTAAGCATTGAATTTAACTACAGCCGGTGGCATGAGCCGCCATGATTAAGCGGATCTATCAAAATGCAGTTTTTGGCTAAGTACTGAAGGAACATGTTTCACAGATTGCAACTATTATTTTGGATCCGCGGTAGTTCAAAAAAAGGAAGTAAACTAAGACCTAAAACCAGTACAGGGGAGTTCATAAGCTCTAATGAGATCTATTTTCAAAAGAAAAGGGGTCCGCTGGTATTGAATATAAAGGCAAAAACTACCGCCGCATGAGTTCTATGCCGTTTTTAGATCTAAATGTGCTACGGTGGAAGAACTATGAAGAAACTACGAAGAACACGATGAACAGTCGGAACCCTAATGCGATCTGACGCGCTGGAGGAGAAGCACTTACAGGTGCAGATTCGACTGCGGTGGAGCGCCGGCGTACTCTGATCCGACACAGGTTGATGCAGCGGCCAAGGTTGAGGAGGACGAGGTGCTTCGCGGTGGCGGCGGAGCTCGAGCGGCAGAGGGTCGCGAGAGGAAGAAGACGATGGAAAGGGGGAGAATGAGAAGAAGACCGGTCGTGGCTATTTATAAGGAGAGGGCCAATAAGTGGGCGCGAAAAACGAGGAGGCCAAAACATGGTTATCCAGCTACCCAGGCGCCTCGATTCTCGGATCAGGTAATAAAACAAAGATCC
>NW_021189890.1:0-906 GCF_002162155.2 Triticum dicoccoides | reverse complement strand
AAGGGGAACAAGAACGGAGTTACAAGTGATGATTTCAGGACTTTGAAGCCACCATAATGGGTGCATGAAGCCTTGGACGAAATATACAAGATGCCACTTCATAAATTTCGTCCCGAGGCTATTTTAGGTGCTGCGTCACCTTATTATTGGGCCAGGCCCATGTAATTTCGAAATACATAAGTATAGGCTATTTTTAGAGTCCGTATGTGTGGGGAAACAAGAGATAGGGTTGATTTCGGACCCCTCCACCAAGGGCCACGAAATTCCCCCCTCTTCCTCCATATATACAGCCCTTAGGGCATCGTTTAGACTTTGGGTTTTGTTTAGATTAAAAGTTCGCCATAGCTGCAACTTCGCGTACTTCGTTTGTGTTCAACGACCAGACAAAGGCGTCACAGAACCCCACCTTGATCAATAAAGCGTTCATCTTATATTCGCAATATCCAGATTGCAATATTAGTTTCTTGCTTTTCTTCGTTTGCTCGCAGGAAACAGACCCTCGTGGTCAGGTTGATCGTGCTCCGGCGTGGTCAATAACCTCTCGGAGTTGGTTTAGCGATTGCTAAGGCGCGACGTCCTCGCACGTTCGTAGTCGGATCGTCAAAGTCGACTTCCACCAAAGCGAAATCCACCATCTCATCGAAAGACGGGACACCTTTGCCTCTATCAAGTGGTATCAGATTTCCAGGTTGCTCGGTGAGATTTTACAGTTTTTCGTAGTTTAGATCGAGTCTGTTCTTCATACCTATAGTCCACGAAAAAGCCACAAAAAAAATTAGGGTTAGTTCATCATATCCGAACCAATCTGAGCCTTGCATAATCTTTTTAGGGTTTTGCTTTGTTGAATTTGCGGTTGCATCGTCGTGTCTAGTTGCTGGTCTTAGAGTCTAGTCTTTTAGAGTTTCG
>NW_021189889.1:0-932 GCF_002162155.2 Triticum dicoccoides | reverse complement strand
GGGAGGGATTGCTTGTTTTGATTGATTACTAGTCAAGGTAAGAATGTAGACATGGATGCTCATTAGGTTGATGGACCAGGTGAAGTCGATCGTAACACATCTATTAGCTCGTAGTGTGTTTGCCTCATCCGACGGCTTCCGCGCACGCAGGCCACTGACTCCACTCCACGTCGAAGGGCATGCATGCAGAGGTACAGCCATGACGCCGGCGTCGAGCAACGGAAAAATTGGCCTTGAGGTTTCAACGACTTGGTCGGGTGGGCGCGCGGTGACACTGTCATGCTGCTCGCCGGCATCTTCGCGGACCGCCTCTACCTAAGCCACCCCGGCCCTGGCGTCCGTCTCCCTCAGCCTCGCCAAGTTCCATACCCGTGCTTGCGAGAAGGCCGTGAGCGTCTTCCACGCCGACGAATTCGGCCGGCCATCGTCTGAGATGGATTGCATGTCATGCATGGGTGGAGCCGCAAGGACGAAAACCTTTTCCTTCCCCAATGGCAATGGCAATTGTTGACTGTAACTCCTCGTCTCCCATGCATGCTTGTACGTGCCCCATGCACTAACCCCACGATCCTCCCTCGCATGCGCACGTCGCGCCTCTGTAACCTCTCGCGCGCATGCGCTCTGTTGTAACACAGGCTATATAGCCTCGAGTAATACACACAGCGACACACAAGGTGCATCGCTTCCTGCTTTCTCTCGTCTACATGGTATCAGACGCCGGCATCGTCCAGCGCCTGTAGATCGCTTCCGCTGCCGATCTCCCCTCGCGGCGCCATGGCTACGCCTCCGCCGCCACCCCCACCCCCTCCCCCTCCCCTCTTCTGGCCGTGGTCTCCACGGCGCCTTCGCGGCGGCTGCCGCTGGCGCGGCCACCCCCAACCGCACCGAGCTCCTCACCCCGTCGGCCCTTGCCGCCGCCTCGCGCACTAATG
>NW_021189888.1:0-1146 GCF_002162155.2 Triticum dicoccoides | reverse complement strand
AGAGAGTAAAGGCAGAGCATCAGAAACCAGCAGGTTTACTTCAGCCGTTGCCAATACCTGATTGGAAATGGGATAAACTTGGTATGGACTTTATCACGGGGTTACCCAGGACCCGTTCAGGTTATGATTCCATTTGGGTGATAGTGGATCGTTTGACCAAGGTTGCTCACTTCATTCCAGTGAAGACCACCTATACAAGTGCTAAGCTGGCAAAGATATATATGACCAGGATTGTATGTCTGCATGGAGTTCCGAGGAGCATCGTATCAGATAGAGGAACACAGTTTACCTCAAAGTTTTGGAATCAGTTGCATGAAACTTTGGGTACCAGGCTAGAGTTTAGTACAGCCTTCCATCCACAGACTGATGGGCAGACAGAGAGAGTCAATCAGATTCTGGAGGACATGCTGAGAGCTTGTGCGCTAGACTATGGGTCTAGTTGGGATGATAACTTACCCTACACAGAGTTCTCGTACAACAACAGCTACCAAGCCAGTTTGCAGATGGCCCCTTTCGAGGCATTGTATGGCAGGAAATGCAGGACACCTTTGATGTGGAATGGAGTTGGAGATCGCAAATTATTTGGACCTGATTTGATCAGGGATTCAGAGGAGAAGGTCAAGTTGATTCGTGACAGACTCAAGATAGCCCAGTCAAGGCAGAAAAGCTATGCTGATGCTAAACGCAAGGAAGTGATCTATGAAGTGGGAGATAGAGCATATCTTCGAGTGTCTCCACTTCGAGGTATTAAGAGATTTGGAGTCAAAGGAAAGTTAGCACCACGATTTGTGGGACCATATAGAGTTCTGGAACGCAGAGGAGAGGTTGCATACCAGTTGGAATTACCAGAGGCTTTGACAGGAGTTCATGATGTGTTCCATGTTTCCCAGCTGAAGAAGTGTCATGCAGAGATGGCGGATATTCCTTTGAGGGATACAGTGCCACTCGAGGCAATTCAGTTAGAGAGCGATCTGACTTATGAGGAGAAGCCTATTAAGATTCTTGAGACTGCAGAGAGGATCACTCGAACCAAGATCATCAGGTTCTGCAAAGTTCAGTGGAGTCACCACACCGAGGAGGAAGCTACCTGGGAAAGAGAAGAAGATCTCAGGCAGGACCATCCACACCTTTTTGCTGGCCAACCCG
>NW_021189887.1:0-2271 GCF_002162155.2 Triticum dicoccoides | reverse complement strand
CCTCGGCCCTCGTGAAGATGCTGCTGCAAAAGGAATACACCGTCAAGACGACAATCAGAAAGTCCGGTTAGATCCTCGATCGCTCTCTATTGTGAATTTGTGATGTGATGAACCCTGAGCTGACAGGCACTGTTATTTGTTTTTTGGATCTCAGATGACATGGAGAATCACCCCCATCTCAAGGACTTGCAAGCGCTCGGTCCCTTAGAGGTCTTCCGCACCGACCTGGAGGACGAGGGTAGCTTCGATGAGGCCGTGGCCGGCTGCGACTATGCCTTCCTCGTCGCGGCTCCGATGAACCTCAACGCGGAGAACCCTGAGGTAGAGCCTGACCAAACACTCTGTACTAGGGTCAGATTTGATTATGGAAAAGGCACTGTTTTTAGTTGGTTATATCTCATGGCAGAAAGAAGTGATCGAGCTGGCCGTCAGCGGAACCCTTAACGCAATGAGGTCGTGCGTGAGGGCGGGGACGGTGAAGCGCGTGATCCTGACATCGTCAGTGGCGGCTGTTGCCGGCCGGCCCCTGCCACTAGGAGACAGCCATGTCCTGGACGAGGAGTCCTGGAGCGACGTTGAGTACCTCAGAGTTACCAAGGCCGGCGGCTGGGTAGGCATGCACATTTTTTTAGTACTTCCGTTCCTTTTTAATTTTAATTAGGGCGGGTAGAAATCTGTCAAATAATGTGAATGTGATGACATGCTTGCGTGCCGTATCACAGGCCTACAATGTCTCAAAGGTGCTTATGGAAAAGGCGGCGCGGACTTTCGCGCAGGACAGCGGCATCAACCTTGTTACGGTGTGCCCCGCCTTCACGGTTGGCGAGGCGCCGGCGACAATTGTCCACACCAGCGTCCCCGTTATCCTTTCTTTGCTGACTGGTGAGCCTGATACCAAGTCAAGATGCAACGATAATTAAAAGGGACCATTAGAGACTACTAATTCATCGAACGACGTGTGTGGTGAATGATTATCTCAGGTGACGACGAGAAGATTCGCAGCCTGGAACTCGTCGACAGGGCGTCTGGCTCGATCCCGATGGTCCATGTCCACGACCTCTGCCGCGCAAACATCTTCTTAGCCGAGGAGGAGGCTGCGTCAGGAAGATATATCTGCAGCAGCCTCGACACCAACCTCGCGGAGCTAGCCACCTTCCTGGCCGCCAAGTACCCACAGTATAACGTCAATACCGACAGGTGTGTGCCAACATCTATGGAAACACGGCAAGTTCCGATGCTCTCGATCGTGATTTGTGAATATATAGCGTGTATGTTTGTTATCAGGTTTGGTGGTCGCCCCGAGAAGTTGAGAGTTTGCATTTCGTCGGCGAAACTCATCGGGGAAGGGTTTGAGTTCAGGTACAAGGCGTTGGACGAAATATACGACGACGTCGTCAACTATGGAAGGTCCTTGGGAATCCTTCCGTACTAGCAGTTTAGCATGCATGATGAGCCTCTGTATTGGTTGGTTGGATGTCGGAACCAAGCTAAAGTTCAAATTTGCTTATACTAGCAAACACTGCCCGTGCGTTGCTTCACGTCGATTTTAATCCATGTATAATCTTTTTTTTCATATATACTGAAATGATCAAATACATAGTGTAAACATTTGTACACCGAAGACAACAGTAAGGTGAACATCGAGGCAGCACCGTGATGCCAAATAAACCAAATTTGCTGGGCCGACGCGAGTTCGAGGAGTGCTCTCTGCAAATGCCGCGGAAGGAGCGTACCAACGTGCAGGTGACTCAGTGTTCCTGTTTCTGCCGCACAAGGAGAAGATCAAAGGAGGCGTGGCTATGTTTGAAAGAGCTTGTTGAGCATGCTGAGTTTGAAGGAGTTCGGCTGGGGTCCACCAGCAGGCGTGACAATATTGGCGCGCAAAGTGTCTTTTTTAATTTCCGGTTGTGTTGTTTTTATTTTTTCTGTTCAGGAAAAGTGGGTCCGAGTTGTTTAGGGTTTCTGGAGTCACCCATATAAATAAAGGGTTGGCTGCCGGCCATTGTATCCTTAGGTTATGTTTTGAGTTAAGAAACATGATGTGTTTTCGAGGGTAAGATATCCATATCGAGTTTAGAGGGAGCTGTCCGAAAACCTCCGTGCTTGCTGATTCGTAAGGACTTGTGTTTGTGTATCGGGGAGTAGAATCTATTCTGCTCGGCGATCGGAGTTGTCCGGGTACGCCATGAAAGATCGGGCCTAAAAACCATTTGGGTCACGTTGATCCTTATCACTGTGGCCAGCAAAAAATTGCAGTTGATTGTCCAGGTC
>NW_021189886.1:0-1726 GCF_002162155.2 Triticum dicoccoides | reverse complement strand
TCACAAGGCATTGTACTCTCCCTGTTAAATCGACCAAGCAACCAGAGGAGTACCTGAAGATTAACACTGATGGTGCTTACAATGAGCAGAATGCTCAGGGATGATTGGGATTTTGCATTCGTGATAATGATGAAACACTTCAAGGGCTGGAGTGGGACACTAGTAGAAGTATATGTTTAGGCTATGAGCCTCATCGTGGATTTAAGCTTGGGCCGTATTATCACCGACGCTGATTCAACAATTCTTCAGAGTGCTCTCACACGTAGTGATTATGATTTGGGTGCCATGGTATGCTCTTCAGAGTTCATACAAGCCATGTTCCTATTGCTTATCAGTTTCATAGATATTAAAGTTGTGCCGTGTAAACATGTTTGTAATTCTGTTGCTAATGGTGATCGTATGGCACCAGCTGGCACTATGTATTGGCATCATTATGCACAGGATCGTAAACCCAGCTATCTTGCTGTACCACGTGCGTGATAATGCCCACCTGTTTCGTGCAAAAAAGGAAGCCATTTGTTTGGTTAATTAGAGTTGTGAACCAATCTGTTTCAGTCGACGCCGGACCTGAGCATCCAATAATCGACACAAGTGCAGTTTCGTTCAGTTATAGGGAACCTTGTGCTACTAATTGAAAAGCCAGTAGTATGTGTTCTGATTACTTAGCATGTCACTGGATATACTCTAGCTAGAACTTGCAAGTTCTGCCGAGTTGTTCTTCGTTGTTTGCAGAATAGTCAACCAATTATCATGTTCAGTCAGTAACTAACACTACTAGATCATTGATGGCGCGCGTTGCCGCGCGCGTCCATTTTGAATGTTATAGGGTAGTGTTAATTTTTTTCCTAAAAACATGGAGTTCAAGTTTATTTTCAACATGAGAGTGCAACATGAATGTTGCATCAGATTCATTGGGCTCGTTATGGGGGACTTATTTTTTTGCATTGTTCCATTGACCCCAGCTCAAATCTTATCTCTTCTCTGATTTCTTATCTTTATTTTTTAGATGTTCTATGATTTACCCCTAAAAAAAGATGTTCGATGGGTTGGTAGCTAGTGATTTCAACAAATATATGGATCAGAGGTTAGAAAGGCATTGTTGCACATATCTATTTCATTTCAAAGAACGTAATGGTTATTTAGTTCAAACAATGTCAATATTTGGGAACATACGTCTGGTATTATTTGGAATAAAATACAAGCAGAGCAAACCAGAAATACATAGCGTAGATTTCTCATCCAACCGTTGATGTATCAAAATGGCCGGTGTGCTAGCTGGTATCATGCGGAATATGTTGAATCTTCAAAACCACTATATCTGAAGGAAAACATTTACAGAATTTACTACTCTCCCTCCATTTGAAAATAAGTGTCTCAACTTTAGTACAACTTAGTTAGTACAAAGTTGAGACACTTATTTGGGGCGGAGGGAGTATCATTGTTTAATTCAATCTAGAATAGAACAAAATCAGAAGATACAAATCAAACTGACAGCAAATTAGCATAGCCACTTACCCAAGATGGTGTGTTGCAGCACGTGTCTGCTTTGCAATATAATGGTAGCAAGTGTCCATAAGTATATCAAGTACTTGATGACTGAATTGAAAAGAAGTGTTATGTTTACCAGTGCCACTATTTTCCATCTCAAAACTGAATCAATTCATCATTCAACATGAAAGAAAAAATGACGCATCACTTAGTAGAGTAGCATAAGTTCTCAACATGC
>NW_021189885.1:0-2589 GCF_002162155.2 Triticum dicoccoides | reverse complement strand
TCATTCACTTCGCTTTGAACGATATTCGCGTTTTCCTCCATAATCATCTCGTATGGTAACTTCTCAACAGGCTTGAGAGATGGACCGTATCTGTATTGCCCCCCGCCTCTGGCTGTACTGCTAGACGCCGAAGCAGCCGGAGCAGCTGCGCCTGTCTTCTTTCATTTCTTACGAGTCAGAGAAGGAGGCGGAGCGCCATGACGTGCCGGAGTAGCCGGAGCGGCAGCGTCTGTGTTTCGTCATCGCCGAGGAGGCGAAGGTGGAGGCGGGCTGCTCAGATGCACCGGAGCAGGCGGATAAGGAGGTGGAGTACTGCCGCCCTCACGTGCCGAAGCAGGAGGCGGAGTGCCCTAATCACTCGCCGAAGGAGGCGGAGGAGGTGGAGTGCCCAGCTGACTCGCCGGAGGAGGAGGAGGCAGAGGTGTGAAGTTCAGAAGTTTGATGTGCTCCTTCCGCCATAGACATGGAGTCTTCCGAGCAAGACCCAGCTGAGTCTCGCCTTCACCTATAGGGTGGTCAGGCTGGAGCTCCTAAAATCCCTCTTTTATTTCATCCACCATCACAACAGGATAGCCTTGTGGAATCAGAAAGCAGTGAAAAGTTACGCCGGGTTCAGAAGGGAACACAGAGCCGACATCCGCCATGACTTTGACGTTCTGCCATTGCGTCATAAGCTGGCACTGGTGTGACTCAGTGATAGCATCCACGGGGTAGCTAGGACCCGTTAAGTTAGGCTGCTAAACGAGCTCGGTGGAAGCCACACTGCTTCTCCGCTGAGATGGTGGGGTAGCTTCTGGGGTAGCTTGGGCAGGATCTCACTGGTTCTCAACAGCTTGTCGTTCCTATAGCTTTCGTACGCTTTCCTGAAGCTTCTGCAGTTTGCTCAGCTCCACTTTCCTCTTCATCTCTCTGGTTTTGGAACCGCCTGCGTTGGGAAACCCAACCTTCCATAAAAACGGAGCCTGGCGTGCCTCGTGGGGTGATAAGGATTCCCGAGGGCCTGTGTGAGCTCGTCATTCTCTCTGTTGGGAACGAACTTCCCTTCCTGCGCTCGGGCGATATAATTTTGAACGGTCTGGCCTGTTCAATGTCTCTGGTTCGACCCCTTTAGCAATCAGGTCACTCTCAGCCTTGTCCCACAACGGCCGGGCTTTGAGGTAGCCACCTGACCCCATGCAATGGTGATGCTCCTTCTTTTGCAGCATTTATCTTGTTTGTCGCTGACATCTTCTTACTCTTCTCCAATGTCTTGGGGGCCAGAAATGCGGCCCAGTGATCTCTTATCTTCTCAAATCGGCCGGTCAATTCTAGATATTTTTGTCGACATACGTTGATTTTGACTCATTCTTCCACCTCCTGAATAGATCTGCCATCTTATTGGGAGCATAAGCCTTGACCAATGGCTCTATAACTAGCTTATCCGGATCCTCCTCTGCCGGTAGGGTGAGATTTTCCTTCAGCGCGGTTCACAGATCATCGTTATGTCTATCTTCGACATAAGAAACTTGAGGGTCTTCGTTCTTAGGCATATACCATTGGTGGATGCTGATTGGGATCATGTCCCTAACAAGAACCCCGCACTGGGCATAAAATGCTTCCTTGGTCCGGAGGGGTTCAATCGGTTGGCCATTGCCCGCGATTTCTATGATCATGAACTTTTGATCCTGGCGCAACCTTTTCTTCGGGCCTTGTCTCGTTACTGAAGTTTTGCTCGATTCGGAGGGTTATAAAAGAAGAAAGAAGAGTTAATATATGTACATACCAAAACAATTAATGCATCAATTATCTAGTCAGCACAGGCTTAATTAATATATATATATATATATACCTCATCGGACATTGCAACAGCTGATCCCGACTCCGTTCGGTCACCGGAGCCGTCATCACGGGCGCGGGAGCCATCATGATCATGACTTTCCTCCTCCATTGTTCGATCAATGTAGCCTGCTTCCTCTTGCAGACCATCGTCTTCGTTGAGAAAGAACGACAAGACATCACCTCCGTCGCGGATTATGTCCCCCAATATATCTTCTTGTTCGAAGTATCTTTGTTGATCTCTACAAATATTACAACATGGTAATTAATATACGAACATGAAGATGGATATATTAATACTGGCAAACATAGACCTAGCTAGCTAATCACAACACTTCTAGGGTTTGGGGTGGCCTCGATAATGCTCTTTTAACTTGGTAAATTTGGGTGGCCTCGACGCTTCTAGGGTTTGGGGTGGCCTCGGCAATGCTTCTCGGGTTTGGCACGGACCGCCTCTCTCACGAATGTCTGACGTCCGAACCGCCTCTCTCATGAATGTCAAACAAGGGATTTAACAAGATGGCACCATTCTGGATGTGCAGAAAAAAATGGACCCTATTTTTCCTGATGTCATCTACCCTTCTATATGTCACATTGTCTAGTGTCAAAAGATTCAATACTTTGACACAAGAGAACGTGCACATATAGAATGGTAGATGAGATAAGGAAAAATAGGGATCAACTTAATTATGCATATCCATAATGGAGGCATTCTTGATAAATCTCTTATAAATCTCGAGAGAGTTTGTCGGGTGGGGGGCATGAGATCGACAA
>NW_021189884.1:0-1726 GCF_002162155.2 Triticum dicoccoides | reverse complement strand
TCACAAGGCATTGTACTCTCCCTGTTAAATCGACCAAGCAACCAGAGGAGTACCTGAAGATTAACACTGATGGTGCTTACAATGAGCAGAATGCTCAGGGATGATTGGGATTTTGCATTCGTGATAATGATGAAACACTTCAAGGGCTGGAGTGGGACACTAGTAGAAGTATATGTTTAGGCTATGAGCCTCATCGTGGATTTAAGCTTGGGCCGTATTATCACCGACGCTGATTCAACAATTCTTCAGAGTGCTCTCACACGTAGTGATTATGATTTGGGTGCCATGGTATGCTCTTCAGAGTTCATACAAGCCATGTTCCTATTGCTTATCAGTTTCATAGATATTAAAGTTGTGCCGTGTAAACATGTTTGTAATTCTGTTGCTAATGGTGATCGTATGGCACCAGCTGGCACTATGTATTGGCATCATTATGCACAGGATCGTAAACCCAGCTATCTTGCTGTACCACGTGCGTGATAATGCCCACCTGTTTCGTGCAAAAAAGGAAGCCATTTGTTTGGTTAATTAGAGTTGGGAACCAATCTGTTTCAGTCGACGCCGGACCTGAGCATCCAATAATCGACACAAGTGCAGTTTCGTTCAGTTATAGGGAACCTTGTGCTACTAATTGAAAAGCCAGTAGTATGTGTTCTGATTACTTAGCATGTCACTGGATATACTCTAGCTAGAACTTGCAAGTTCTGCCGAGTTGTTCTTCGTTGTTTGCAGAATAGTCAACCAATTATCATGTTCAGTCAGTAACTAACACTACTAGATCATTGATGGCGCGCGTTGCCGCGCGCGTCCATTTTGAATGTTATAGGGTAGTGTTAATTTTTTTCGTAAAAACATGGAGTTCAAGTTTATTTTCAACATGAGAGTGCAACATGAATGTTGCATCAGATTCATTGGGCTCGTTATGGGGGACTTATTTTTTTGCATTGTTCCATTGACCCCAGCTCAAATCTTATCTCTTCTCTGATTTCTTATCTTTATTTTTTAGATGTTCTATGATTTACCCCTAAAAAAAGATGTTCGATGGGTTGGTAGCTAGTGATTTCAACAAATATATGGATCGGAGGTTAGAAAGGCATTGTTGCACATATCTATTTCATTTCAAAGAACGTAATGGTTATTTAGTTCAAACAATGTCAATATTTGGGAACATACGTCTGGTATTATTTGGAATAAAATACAAGCAGAGCAAACCAGAAATACATAGCGTAGATTTCTCATCCAACCGTTGATGTATCAAAATGGCCGGTGTGCTAGCTGGTATCATGCGGAATATGTTGAATCTTCAAAACCACTATATCTGAAGGAAAACATTTACAGAATTTACTACTCTCCCTCCATTTGAAAATAAGTGTCTCAACTTTAGTACAACTTAGTTAGTACAAAGTTGAGACACTTATTTGGGGCGGAGGGAGTATCATTGTTTAATTCAATCTAGAATAGAACAAAATCAGAAGATACAAATCAAACTGACAGCAAATTAGCATAGCCACTTACCCAAGATGGTGTGTTGCAGCACGTGTCTGCTTTGCAATATAATGGTAGCAAGTGTCCATAAGTATATCAAGTACTTGATGACTGAATTGAAAAGAAGTGTTATGTTTACCAGTGCCACTATTTTCCATCTCAAAACTGAATCAATTCATCATTCAACATGAAAGAAAAAATGACGCATCACTTAGTAGAGTAGCATAAGTTCTCAACATGC
>NW_021189883.1:0-1935 GCF_002162155.2 Triticum dicoccoides | reverse complement strand
GCCATGAACCGGTACTAATGAGAACGGCCGGCTAGCCGTTGGAACCGGTACTATTGGACACATTAGTGCCGGCTCAAAACCAAACCGGCACTAATGTGTCTCATATTAGGTCCTTTTTCTACTAGTGTAAGGTCGTGCTTCACTTTGCATACTCATTGAAATGTGACTTTGCTTGCCATAATCAAATGACATGGGAAGGTATGGGGTTTTGAGTTACTCGTATCTGGAAATCGTGTCGCCTGTTGCTACACCAATTCCCAACATTGGTCAAGCATATGTGGTACCTTCAAGGACAGTAACATGCGTGTTTGCCACAGTTGCACCTGCTTCTGTGTTAGGTTCATTACAAAAGAACTCGTTGTATGTACTCCCTCCGTCCGAAAATACTTGTCGCGAAAATGAGTAAAAATGGATGCATCTCAAACTAAAATACGACTAGATACATCCATTCCTCCGACAAGTATTTCTGGACGGAGGGAGTAGTTGGATTGTTAAGATAATGCTGGTGTGATGTATTTTGAGACCCGCTTGCAAATTTTATATAATTAACCCTATTAATAAGGAGGTTCTTGACAAACTGAATCAATTTATGACAAACGGTACTAGTAATTCAGTGTGTTTCACTGAATTTCGGCCGCCACACTTTTTTCGTTGTTCATTGCAGGGAAAATATTTTCACTGCCCAACAGTGTTGCAAGACAAAGTAACATGAAACGGGGTCTAGACTGTTGTTACTTCTATATGCTGTAAATCTGGTGCAGAACAGATTGCCTACGATGCCGAAAGTGCAATATGCACATACCAGCAATAAGGTATTAAGTTTTTGATGTTTCAATATGGCGCAGAATTTGACTCCCTAAAGTTGTTCCAGTACAACATTGAAGTGTTCGGAAAGGGTGCCTTCTTGCAACATCTACACTCACCGGCGGAAACAGATGCGAGCAGAGGTTGTAATTTTGCTACTTTCTGCTTCTGCTGTTTGGAGGAGAGTTACTGGGGTAGTGTCCTGATGGGAGTGAACGCTGGTGGAGTTATCCTATTTTTTACATGAAAATAGCACCAAAGCATACTACACGAAGACGAGGTTAATCATATGTAACTCAATGAAAGAGAAAGTCACATTGATAATGGGGAATTACTGTCCACTGAAATAAGATAGAACTAGGAAACATTGACTTGCTATTTCTTGAAATACATATATTAACTTAACTATTTGTAAAAGGAGAGAAAATTAATAGGGAATGTAGTGGTTGTACCCCACCACACTACACCCCTCTGCACCCCCGCAAGAAAACATAGCACAACATTTCAAAAAAATCTCAAAAGTTTGCGGGAATGATTATGAACAAATGTTAAAGGTGCTTCCAAAGTTTGGAGGTCGAATAACATTTGACGTGCTTGCAAATGTTTCTGATTTTTTTAAAAATGTTTTGCTATATTTTCTTAGGGGGTGTAGTGTGATGGGGTGTAGAAAAACCACTCTCCAATAAATAACGTGGGCTCTGTTTTTTTTCCTTTTACTGGACAAGGATTTGAGCTTTCCACATAGGCTAATCTTGCGGCCTCCTTGATGTTCTGAGAGTCCGTCAGCAACATCATCAGACGGTTAATCCCAAAAACCAAGCTCCCACAGCCCATACTCGATCAATTGCAGTGCAGAACGTCTAGTCCATTGCCATCGCTTAATCATCACCGAGCCCGAGAATGCCTGACACACTCTTAAAATCGCTGCCGCTACACCATGGAGTCGTTTATTCAACTCCGTGTAGGCATTGCACACCTCATGCTTATTGATGAACAGACTGAATCTTCCGATCAGTCCAGGACGGTCAGCTCAAACCTTTTGGTCAGTCGACGCCAGTCAGCTCCAGCTCCGAGGTCTCGATGGAATTAAATGCAAGGGTCGACGGCAAAATTTTCCTATATTTTTTTTTT
>NW_021189882.1:0-1286 GCF_002162155.2 Triticum dicoccoides | reverse complement strand
ACGACCCGTGGAGCAACGCTAGCGTGGCAGCTAGCTTGTTTGCAAGCTGCAGCGCTAACCCCGCACCCACCCGAGCTCCGGCCGCCGCCTCGGGCTCCATTCCGGCGAACCCCGGCCACCCCCGCACCTCCCGTTGGCCCCCCTAGATGCGCACGGGCACGGGCTACCTTCTGGTGCCCTTCGCACGTCCAGCCGCCGCCCGTAGCGCAACCCCGGTGAACTTCCGCCGCGTTTCGGGTCGCCGCCGGCCGAACTCCGGTGGCCAGTGACGTGGCGCTGTCATTAGCCACTAATGACGCGCTAACCAACCCCCTAGGCCACTGACAGCGGGCCCCACCCCTGGTCAAACCCCAGTCAGCGCTGGGTTTGACCGGGATTAGCTCCTGTGTCACTGACGTGTGGCCCCCACACGTCAGGTTTGACCTGGACCAGCCCGTTGACCCTGCTGACGTTACTGTGACGTGGGGCTGACGCAATAAACTATTTTCTGGATTTTTTTATAATTCAGGAAATTCCAGAAAATTATATAAACTTCTAAAAATCATAGAAAATTAACCGTAACTCCAAATTAAATAATTTATATATGAAAAATTATCAGAAAAATTCAAGGAATCCATCTGTACCATTTTCATGCATGTTAGAACAACTTATAGCTGCTGTTTAGCACAAATCAATTAAATGGCATTTGAATAATCACATATGGGGTTTAAATTTGAATCTTATATTCAAACCAACTTCATTTAATCTGTTGCTAGTTGCATTAGCTCAAAACACATTCATATTGCCATGTCATGAGCATGCATCATATTGTGCATTGCATTGATTGTGTTCCTTTATGTGTTGCCGGTATTTGTCCCCTCTCGATAGACGTGATACCGATGATGTGATCGTTGACACTGATGAAGACTCAATGTTATCTTCAGAAGTGCCAGGCAAGCAAAACCCCCTTGTTCATTCCGATAAAATCCCACTCTCTCGCTCCTGCTCTCTTTTACTGCATTAGGACAACAACGACATATTTGTTACTTGCTGCGGTAGCTGAACCCCTTTATCCTTTGCATGACCTGTCATTCCACAGTAAATAGATGAAACCCACTAGCATGAGTAGGAGTTGTTTGAGCCCTGTTGTGCCTACTCATTCATGTTTGTTTGTCATGCCTGCTACTGCTTAGAGTTGAGTCAGGTCTGATTCATCGGGGATGAATCAGAGGTGTGTGAACATGTCCTACTGTGTGTGAGCTAAGTGTGTGAACACGATTTGGTAAAGGTAGCGGTGAGAGGCCATG
>NW_021189881.1:0-943 GCF_002162155.2 Triticum dicoccoides | reverse complement strand
CCTGGTAATTTAGTTGGCGTGCACGAGCTCTAGTAATTGGTCCAGTATGTATAGCAGCAGGGGCTGTGGGTGTAACAATTGTATTGATGTCCTCATCATCCTCCCCTTCTTGAAATGAAGTCGTCCTCGACGGAAGTTCATCTTCCTCACCCAAATAAGGCTTCAAATCTGCAATGTTAAAAGTGGGACTAACCCCAAAATCTGCAGGCAGCTCAAGTTTATATGCATTATCATTTATTTTCTCTAACACCTTAAAGGGACCATCAGCACGTGGCATTAACTTTGATTTGCGCAAATCAGGAAATCTATCCTTACGCAAATGTAACCAAACAAGATCTCCAGGTGCAAACACAACATGTTTTCTACCCTTATCTCCAGCAAGTTTATATTTAGTATTCATGCGCTCAATGTTTTCCTTAGTTAACTCATGCATTTTTAAAATCAATTCAGCACGTTGTTTAGCATCAAAATTAACCTTCTCCGAAGATGGAAGAGGCAACAAATCAATAGGTGCACGAGTTAGGAAACCATACACAACTTCAAAAGGGCACATCTTAGTAGTAGAATGCAATGAACGATTATAAGAAAATTCAATATGAGGCAAGCATTCCTCCCACATTTTCTTATTATTCTTCAAAACAGCCCTAAGCATAGTAGACAACGTTCTATTGACTACTTCAGTTTGTCCATCAGTTTGGGGGTGACAAGTAGTACTAAAAAGCAGTTTAGTCCCCAACTTAGCCCATAAACATCTCCAAAAGTGGCTAAGAAATTTAGTATCACGATCTGAAACAATAGTATTTGGCACACCATGCAAGCGAATAATTTCACGAAAGAACAAATCAGCAACATTAACAGCATCATCGCTTTTATGACATGGTATAAAGTGTGCCATTTTCGAGAATCTATCCACGACAACAAATATGCTATCCCTCCCCTTCTT
>NW_021189880.1:0-913 GCF_002162155.2 Triticum dicoccoides | reverse complement strand
TAGGCAGCATCATATTCTCATGAACATTAGAATCATTACCAAGAAACGAAAGTACCTGGTAATTTAGTTGGCGTGCACGAGCTCTAGTAATTGGTCCAGTATGTATAGCAGCAGGGGCTGTGGGTGTAACAATTGTATTGATGTCCTCATCATCCTCCCCTTCTTGAAATGAAGTCGTCCTCGACGGAAGTTCATCTTCCTCACCCAAATAAGGCTTCAAATCTGCAATGTTAAAAGTGGGACTAACCCCAAAATCTGCAGGCAGCTCAAGTTTATATGCATTATCATTTATTTTCTCTAACACCTTAAAGGGACCATCAGCACGTGGCATTAACTTTGATTTGCGCAAATCAGGAAATCTATCCTTACGCAAATGTAACCAAACAAGATCTCTAGGTGCAAACACAACATGTTTTCTACCCTTATCTCCAACATGTTTATATTTAGCATTCATGCGCTCAATGTTTTCCTTAGTTAACTCATGCATTTTTAAAATCAATTCAGCACGTTGTTTAGCATCAAAATTAACCTTCTCCAAAGATGGAAGAGGCAACAAATCAATAGGTGCACGAGGTAGGAAACCATACACAACTTCAAAAGGGCACATCTTAGTAGTAGAATGCAATGAACGATTATAAGAAAATTCAATATGAGGCAAGCATTCCTCCCACATTTTCTTATTATTCTTCAAAACAGCCCTAAGCATAGTAGACAACGTTCTATTGACTACTTCAGTTTGTCCATCAGTTTGGGGGTGACAAGTAGTACTAAAAAGCAGTTTAGTCCCCAACTTAGCCCATAAACATCTCCAAAAGTGGCTAAGAAATTTAGTATCACGATCTGAAACAATAGTATTTGGCACACCATGCAAGCGAATAATTTCACGAAAGAACAAATCAACAACATTAACAGC
>NW_021189879.1:0-1149 GCF_002162155.2 Triticum dicoccoides | reverse complement strand
GTCTTTTCCACGGTTAGCCCGGGCCTTGATGCTCTTGGCAGCAAACTCTGCATCGTCGCCGAGCCACCTATCCACTAAACTCGCCCATCCGTCATGCCTTCCATAGCACCAACGATGAACAACCTATGCAAATTTTGGAATCATGACATGTGAGCACGAAATATATAGTTGACTGCTTGAAACAATCATAAGTTAGTAATAGTTACCATCATGAACTGCTCCCTGTTCAAGGTAAGTCGTTGCCTCTGCGCTTGAGTTTTGGTCATCTTTTGTTGCAGGTAGATGTGGTAGTACTGCGAGACGGCAACCTAGCGCACCTCGTACTGCAACTGATGAGCTTTCTTCTTCGCAGCCGCAAGCAAGACCACGTCGGCTCTGGCCTTGTGCTCGTCAAGAACTCTATAGAGTTGCTGCAATCATGCAAAAACCAGAAGCAAACAAGGAATGAGTTGAGTGATTCAACGATAAACTATGAACGAAACTGAAGACAAGTGATTCAGAAGAGAACTTACCCAAAATTTGGTGATCACGGCCTTAGCGGCCGTCCCGTACTCCGTGTTGCTGCAAGCCTCGTAGTGGGCCCAGCTCGTGGCCAAAATCCGCAGCTGCGGGTCCCTGTCTAGCCGCGGGCAGAATAGGCCAGGCCAAAACTCCTTCAATAGGACAGTGATAAGACCGTTCGGTTTACGGCCCTTTCCGCGAAGGATCCAGTTTCTACAAAAGAATCAAATGATTGCCATGTGTACAATAAGAAAATGTTGTCATGTGTTGAAAATATGATCGAGAGGCACTTACTCTGTCCCCACAGGTTCAATGAGCCCCTTGTGCTCCTCGATAGAAGGTGGTGTAGGTAGTCCGGCATTACCACGCAGCCACCCCTGCGGAGCACCCGGTGGCAAGTCACCCCACAACTCGGGATCAACATCCCCTCCACCCTCCTCGCCCTCCTCCTCACCCTCCTCCTCGCCCTCCTCCTCCTCGCCCTCCTCCTCCTCACCCTCCTACTCCTCGCCATCAGGAACATACTCCTCCTCCTCAGACTCAGAAGGTGCCTCTGTATAGGAGGGCATCGAAGAAGACCCTCCTATTTCGAAAACGGCCCGGAGTTTTTTGCCCCGGCTGCCTCTCCCCCCACCTCCTCCTCCTCTA
>NW_021189878.1:3770-4666 GCF_002162155.2 Triticum dicoccoides | reverse complement strand
GTCGCTACCGCAACGACATCCGCCTCGACTTGCGTTACGCTAAGACAGGGTGGCACTGGTGTCACGTGCTCGTCTCGGCGTCCGTCGTCGCTACCGTGACAACGTCTGCCTCAACTCGCGTTACGCTAAGACAGGGAGGCAGTGGTGCCACGTGCTCGTCTCGGCGTCCGTCGTCGCTACCGCGACGACTTCCGCCTCGACTCGCGTTACGCTAAGACAGGGTGGAAATGGTGTCACGTGCTCGTCTCGGCCTCCGTCCTCGCTACCGCAACGACGTCCGCCTCGACTCGCGTTACACTAAGACAAGGTGGCAGTGGTGTCACGTGCTCGTCTCGGCGTCCGTCGTCGCTACCGCGACGACGTCCGCCTCGACTCGCATTATGCTAAGACAGGGTGGCAGTGGTGTCACGTGCTCGTCTCCGCGTCCGTCGTCGCTACCGCGACGACATCTGCCTCGACTCGCGTTACGCTAAGATAGGGTGGCAGTGGTGTCACGTGCTCGTCTCGGTGTCCGTAGTCGCTACCGCGACGACGTCCGCCTCGACTTGCGTTACGCTAAGAAAGGGTTGCAGTGCTGTCACGTGCTCGTCTCGGCCTCCATCATCGCTACGCGACGACGTCCTCCTCGACTCGCGTTACGCTAAGACAGGGTGGCACTGGTGTCACGTGCTTGTCTCGGCGTCCGTCGTCATTTCCGTGACGACGTCCGCCTCGACTCGCATTACGCTAAGACAGGGAGGCACTAGTGTCACGTGCTCGTCTCGGCGTCCGTCGTCGCTACCGCGACGACGTCCGCCTCGACTCGCTTACGCTAAGACAGGGTTGCAGTACTGTCACGTGCTCGTCTCGGCGTTTGTCGTCGCTACCGCGACGACGTCCGCCTCGACTCGCGTTAC
>NW_021189878.1:0-568 GCF_002162155.2 Triticum dicoccoides | reverse complement strand
CGTCTCGGCGTCCGTCGTCGCTACCGCGACGACGTCCGCCTCGACTCGCGTTACGCTAAGACAGGGTGGGAATGGTGTCATGTGCTCATCTCGGTGTCCGTCGTCGCTACCGCGACGACGTCCGCCCTGACTCGCGTTACGCTAAGACAGGGTGGGAATGGTGTCACGTGCTTGTCTCGGCGTCCGTAGTCGCTACCGCGATGATGTCCGCCTCGACTCGCGTTACGCTAAGACAGGGTGGGAATGGTGTCACGTGCTCGTCTCGGCGTCCGTCGTCGCTACCGCGACGATGTCCGCCTCGACTTGCGTTACGCTAAGACAGGGTGGGAATGGTGTCACGTGCTCGTCTCGGCGTCCGTCGTCGCTACCGCGACAACGTCCGCCTCGACTCGCGTTACGCTAAGACAGGGTGGCACTGGTGTCACGTGCTCGTCTCGGCGTCCGTCGTCGCTACCGCGACAACGTCCGCCTCGACTCGCGTTATGCTAAGACAGGGTGGCACTGGTGTCACGTGCTCCTCTCGGCGTCCATCGTCGCTACCGCGACGACGTCCGCCTCGACTCGCGTT
>NW_021189877.1:0-1416 GCF_002162155.2 Triticum dicoccoides | reverse complement strand
CTTTCGAAAGATTATACCCTACAGGGGTGTCCCAACTTAGCCCATGATAAGCTCTCGCGATCAACGAAGGATATACCTTCTCCCAGGAAGACCTGATCAGACTCGGAATCCCGGTTTACAAGACATTTCAACAATGGTAAAACAAGAGCAGCAAAGCCTCCCGCTGTGCCGACAAATCCCGATAGGAGCTGCACATATCTCGTTCTCAGGGCACACCGACTGAGCCAGACGTCGGGTTAGCATAGACCCTGGTTGCCCAGAGGGCGCCGGACATCGCTCGGTTTGGACCAACACTTAGACAAGCACTGGCCCGGGGGGTAAAATAAAGATGACCCTCGAGAGCGCGACTCCCAAGGGAAAAAGGGCTACGTGAGGCAAATGGTAAAACCGAAGTTGGGCCTTGCTGGAGGAGTTTTATTCAAAGCGAACTGTCAAGGGGGTCCCATAAATCACCCGACCGCGTAAGGAACACAAAATCCGGAAACATAACACTGGTATGACGGAAACTAGGGCGGCAAGAGTGGAACAAAACACCAGGCAAAAGGCCGAGTCTTCCACCCTTTACCAAATATATAGATGCATTAATAATATAAGAGATATTGTGATATCCCAACCAAAATCCTGTCCACCATGGAGAAATCTTCAACTTCACCTGCAACTAGCAACGCTATAAGAGGGGCTGAGCAAAAGCGGTAACGTAGCCAAACAATGGTTTGCATAGGAAAGATGTCAAAGGTTAGAGGTTCATGGCAATATGGGAGGCTCGATAAACAGGTATTAGGTAGCGCAGCAAAGCGATAGAACGAAGCAACTAGCATAGCAATGATAGTAGTGAGATCCAGGGTAGCGGTCATCTTGCCTGAAATCCCGCAAGGAATAAGAACAAGTCCATGAAGAAGATGAAGCCACAAAGACGAACCAAGCGTAGACGAACGTATCCTCACGATCGCAACGAAACGGGAACTATCGAGAAGAAGCACACAACATAGTAAACACACTACACATGAAAAAGACATGATGCACAAACAGGTATGATGCAATACAAGACTACATGAAGCTACTCATGGCAAGAGATGATGCAAACAAGAGCAACACATCAAGGCAAGTTTAAATGAGGCCAGGAACAACATATAACAATTCCGGTAAGTCCTCATATGCATATTTCGAAATTGGTCCAGATCTGAATAAACATTATGTTCAAGTTGTTAAACATCAAGTTAAGATGCACCAAGATGATCTACACGAGATTCTAGTCAAGTTACATATAAAGTTCATTTAGTTCGGAGCTACGGTCTAGAAGATATGAGCAACACAAGTTAAACATGGCATTGATGCAAAATGCACCCAAACATCAAGCAAACACCTCAAAACAAGGATGCAACATGATAATATGAAACTATATGCAAAATCAAGCAA
>NW_021189876.1:0-1709 GCF_002162155.2 Triticum dicoccoides | reverse complement strand
CGCTAAGGCCGAAGCCTACAAGGCCCTCTAGGAGATCGAGGCGGTAAAGAAAATAGCAGCGGGTAAGGCATTTTTCATGCAAAGTAAGCATGTGAGTGTTAATTACCTGTCGCTTACCCGAATTCGGAGCTCTCCAGGAGCGTTTGCAAATCTTCCTCGCAGCGTGTCTGATGCTGCCGCATTCTACCGGGCCGAGGAGGGGAGCTCAACGGAGAAGGTCTTCTGGTCTCAGTATGCTGAGGCCGGACATCCGGTGCCCCTTAGCGACCAGCTGAAGCAGCTGGTCGAGCTCCACAAGGCCGCCGAACAGGCCATGAAGGGCCTCGTAGTTCGGTTGTGGCCTAAGGAGGCCATGCCTGGGAGCTACTTCGGCTTGGTGCGGCGGCTGGTGGATGCATGCCCGTGGCTTGAAGTCATCAAGCACTCCGCCTGTATTGAAGGTGCCCGTCGGGCCCTTGCCCGTGCAAAGGTGCACTGGGGCAAGATGGATGCCCAGAAGCTTGTGACGGACCCACCACCAGAGGGCAAGGAGTATCGTACGCCCGAGATGTATTATAAGAGTGTGCTGAAGGGCGGCCGCACTATTGCGGGTGAGTCCTCCAAAGATGTAATATTTGAGTAGACTCGCATTTTGTTATCCTGTGTGCTGAAAACTTGGTTCATATGCACTAAGCAACGCTTGTTAATTTAAAATATTACCTTCTGTGCGGCTGTTTATCAAATCTGAGAGATGGCAAGTCGTCGGCTTCAGCCCCCATGCCACGAGTGCTGGGGTGTTCGGGATAAACTCGAGCGCTCTTGTTCCCATTTTTGGGTCCATCTAGGGAGGCGCTCGACACAACGAACAAGGCAACCGGACTTATAATGCTTGAACACTCTCACTTAGCCATAGAATTCTATAATTTTAAATTTTGGCGAAGCCCCTATTTTTCGGAAGGCCGAATTTGGGGCGCTATCCACGCCTTGGCCGGACAGAATCTGGCTCCTCGCTCGAAGCGGCATAAGTCTTTAGGGACTCGCAAAGAACCTCTCGAACAGCGACCAGCTCTCGCCTCATCATGACGGTCAGTTTTAGCTTTCTCCACTGAGGCATTAACCCAGCTCAACTGGGGCGCAATCGCAGTGGTTCTCCCAGTGCTACCTTAGCCGATAAAACGGAACGTAAGGTACCAAAACATGGGAGCCGGGCAAACCCAACTATTGACCCAAGAACATGATTCGGAGCCGATGCATATAATGCTATAAGTTCGGGGTTCCGCACTTGTGAAAGTGTTCGGACTTATCACACCATAGCGCGGGAAACATAAGCCCCTGGTGTATTTAGCCGTACCAAAACGTACGGATGCAACATGTCATAGATGAACATATGTGTGAGAAAGAAATGCAATTAGAAGCAAAAATGTGCTGCATTGCTTTATTCAATAAAAACTGCTGTAAGTGCAGGACGATACAAGTGGTGCGGTAAGCAGGGGATGGGACTGTTTAACATCTCCCCCTCCAGGGGTAGGCTGCGGAATAATGCATAAAACAGATTTAATGCTCATGATGGAGACCACCTGGATTTTCATCGTAGCCTTTCTCCTTCCCTAGCTGTTGCATCGTTGGTTCAGCATGTCTGCTGCCGGACAGGGCCTCTGACGAACGGAGTCCTGTAGGTAAAAAATAAAAGGAAAAGAAAAAGAAACGACACACTTAAGAGCCCCTGGTGC
>NW_021189875.1:0-1709 GCF_002162155.2 Triticum dicoccoides | reverse complement strand
CGCTAAGGCCGAAGCCTACAAGGCCCTCTAGGAGATCGAGGCGGTAAAGAAAATAGCAGCGGGTAAGGCATTTTTCATGCAAAGTAAGCATGTGAGTGTTAATTACCTGTCGCTTACCCGAATTCGGAGCTCTCCAGGAGCGTTTGCAAATCTTCCTCGCAGCGTGTCTGATGCTGCCGCATTCTACCGGGCCGAGGAGGGGAGCTCAACGGAGAAGGTCTTCTGGTCTCAGTATGCTGAGGCCGGACATCCGGTGCCCCTTAGCGACCAGCTGAAGCAGCTGGTCGAGCTCCACAAGGCCGCCGAACAGGCCATGAAGGGCCTCGTAGTTCGGTTGTGGCCTAAGGAGGCCATGCCTGGGAGCTACTTCGGCTTGGTGCGGCGGCTGGTGGATGCATGCCCGTGGCTTGAAGTCATCAAGCACTCCGCCTGTATTGAAGGTGCCCGTCAGGCCCTTGCCCGTGCAAAGGTGCACTGGGGCAAGATGGATGCCCAGAAGCTTGTGACGGACCCACCACCAGAGGGCAAGGAGTATCGTACGCCCGAGATGTATTATAAGAGTGTGCTGAAGGGCGGCCGCACTATTGCGGGTGAGTGCTCCAAAGATGTAATATTTGAGTAGGCTCGCATTTTGTTATCCTGTGTGCTGAAAACTTGGTTCATATGCACTAAGCAACGCTTGTTAATTTAAAATATTACCTTCTGTGCGGCTGTTTATCAAATCTGAGAGATGGCAAGTCGTCGGCTTCAGCCCCCATGCCACGAGTGCTGGGGTGTTCGGGATAAACTCGAGCGCTCTTGTTCCCATTTTTGGGTCCATCTAGGGAGGCGCTCGACACAACGAACAAGGCAACCGGACTTATAATGCTTGAACACTCTCACTTAGCCATAGAATTCTATAATTTTAAATTTTGGCGAAGCCCCTATTTTTCGGAAGGCCGAATTTGGGGCGCTATCCACGCCTTGGCCGGACAGAATCTGGCTCCTCGCTCGAAGCGGCATAAGTCTTTAGGGACTCGCAAAGAACCTCTCGAACAGCGACCAGCTCTCGCCTCATCATGACGGTCAGTTTTAGCTTTCTCCACTGAGGCATTAACCCAGCTCAACTGGGGCGCAATCGCAGTGGTTCTCCCAGTGCTACCTTAGCCGATAAAACGGAACGTAAGGTACCAAAACATGGGAGCCGGGCAAACCCAACTATTGACCCAAGAACATGATTCGGAGCCGATGCATATAATGCTATAAGTTCGGGGTTCCGCACTTGTGAAAGTGTTCGGACTTATCACACCATAGCGCGGGAAACATAAGCCCCTGGTGTATTTAGCCGTACCAAAACGTACGGATGCAACATGTCATAGATGAACATATGTGTGAGAAAGAAATGCAATTAGAAGCAAAAATGTGCTGCATTGCTTTATTCAATAAAAACTGCTGTAAGTGCAGGACGATACAAGTGGTGCGGTAAGCAGGGGATGGGACTGTTTAACATCTCCCCCTCCAGGGGTAGGCTGCGGAATAATGCATAAAACAGATTTAATGCTCATGATGGAGACCACCTGGATTTTCATCGTAGCCTTTCTCCTTCCCTAGCTGTTGCATCGTTGGTTCAGCATGTCTGCTGCCGGACAGGGCCTCTGACGAACGGAGTCCTGTAGGTAAAAAATAAAAGGAAAAGAAAAAGAAACGACACACTTAAGAGCCCCTGGTGC
>NW_021189874.1:0-1049 GCF_002162155.2 Triticum dicoccoides | reverse complement strand
GGTGTAGATCTCGCAACGTTTACCAAGGAGGTAATGTCGCCAGGTCTTGAGTGCATAGACTACGGCTGCAAGCTCTAGATCATGTGTAGGATAATTCTCCTCATGTGGATGCAACTGTCGAGATGCATAGGCAATCACATGACGATCCTGCATAAGAATGCAACCTAGTCCCTGTCGTGAGGCGTCGCAGTAGATAATAAAGTCTTTAGTGAAATCCGGTGGCACAAGTATGGGAGCAGAAGTCAGGCGTCTTTTCAGTTCCTGAAAACTGTACTCACACTGTGGGGACCACTCGAACTTTTTATCTTTCTTGAGAAGTTCCGTGAGGGGTTTGGCTACTTTGGAGAAGTTTTCAACAAAGCGGCGACAATAGCTGGCTAGACCAAGGAAGCTCCTAACTTGTTTCACGGTCTCAGGTGGAGTCCAATCGAGAACGGCTTGAACTGTCTCGGGATTGACAGCAATGCCCTTACCAGAGATTACGTGGCCTAGGTAGGTCACTTCTGGCAACCAAAATTCACACTTGGAGAACTTGGCATAAAGGCGGTGTTCTCTGAGTTTTTCTAAAACAAGTCTAAGATGTTCGGCATGCTCTTCCTCATTCTTCGAGTAAATAAGAATATCATCGAGGTAAACCACGACGAACTTATCTAAGTACTCCATGAAGATCGAGTTCATCAAGCGGGAGAATGTGGCTGGGGCGTTGGTTAGGCCAAAGGACATGACGGTGTACTCGTACTGACCATAACGAGTGACAAAAGCTGTCTTGGGAATGTCCCCGTTTCTGATCTTGATTTGATGGTAGCCTAATCTTAAATCCATCTTGGAGAAGACTGAGGATCCAGCGAGCTGATCATACAGGTCGTTGATCCTGGGAAGCGGATACTTGTTCTTTATCGTGACCAAATTAACGGGACGATAATCTACAACCATCCGGTCCGTACCATCCTTCTTCTTGACGAAGAGGACGGGGCAAGCCCAAGGAGAAGAGCTGGGACGGATGAAACCCTTTTGCAAGGACTCATCGAGTTGTTTCTTAAGCTCGGCTA
>NW_021189873.1:0-1181 GCF_002162155.2 Triticum dicoccoides | reverse complement strand
TGGCGGGCCGGCGGCGGCGAAGCGGTCCCCCGGGCCACGTGGCGGCGGCTGAGTGGCGGCGGGGTGGAGCGGACGCTGTCCGGCGCGGGCCGGACACGTCCGTCGGCGCGGGGAGATCTGTTTTTTTTTTAACTAGGGTTTCGGACGGGGGAAGAAGAGATCCGAATGGAGGGGGTATAAATAGGCATAAGTGGAGCTAGGAGAGTCCAAATGAGGTGCGGTTTTCGCCCACACGATCGTGATCGAACGCTCTAGGACAAGGAGCAGAGTTTGGTGGGTTTTGGGCCAAATTTGGGGGGGTTTGGGCTGCAACACACACGAGGCCTTTTCGGACCCTCGGTTAACCGTTGGAGTATCAAACGAAGTCCAAATGATACGAAACTTGACAGGCGGTCTACCGGTAGTAAACCAAGGCCACTTGACAAGTCTCGGTCCAATCCGGAAATGTTTAATCCCCACACAAGAAAGAAAGGTAGAAATGACCACCGGAGGAGAACGGAACGCCGGATTGCAAAACGGACAACGGGGAAAATGCTCGAATGCATGAGATGAACATGTATGCAAATGCAATGCACGTGATAACATGATAAGGGATGCACGACAAAGAAAAACAACACACGGAGACAAAGACCCGAACCCGAGAAATAAATATAACTTAGCGCCGGGGACGGCAAGAGTTGGATACAAATATGGAAAGTATATCTGGGGCATTACAACACTCCACCACTATGAAAAGATCTCGTCCCGAGATCTAGGACTGAAAGAACTCCGGGTACTCAGAACGGAGGTGATCCTCGCGTTCCCATGTGGCTTCACGGTCGGAATGGTGAGACCACTTAACTTTGAGGAATTTGATTGACTTGTTGCGAGTCTTGCGTTCAGTCTCTTCAAGAATAGCAACTGGGTGCTCACGATAGGAGAGATCTTCTTGGAGCTCAATGTCCTCGAAGTTGACGGTGCGGTCAGGAGTCTTGAAGCACTTTCGAAGCTGAGAGACATGGAACACATCATGAACATTTGCAAAGTTTGAAGGAAGCTCGAGTTGATAGGCGAGGTCGCCTCTCTTGCTGACAATCTTAAAAGGTCCCACGTATCTAGGGGCAAGTTTCCCTTTGATACCGAAGCGACGAGTACCTTTCATGGGAGAGACGCGGAGGTAAACATGATCTCCGATCTCGAAA
>NW_021189872.1:0-863 GCF_002162155.2 Triticum dicoccoides | reverse complement strand
ATAATCGCCCGCATACTCATCATCCTCCTGGGTACCAGCAACAGCAGTAGCAGGAGCCACAGAAGTATCAACAGCAGCACCAACAGTTTGGCCAAACGCAAGAGGAACACGGCTCGCTCGGCGAAGGTCTATTTCGCGACGTGGAGGTAGTCGTTGTTGTTGTTGTTGGAGAGGTGCGTTAGGTGCAGCGGGTGGTGGTGGTGGAAGACGCGCGAGCAATTCATTAAATCTGTTATCGAGCTTTGTTTCGAACGTCTTCTCAAGGCCAGTGATCTTCTCCATGGCCTCTTCAAAATTGTTCAACACATCTTGCACCTGTTCAGTCATCATTTGCTGAAACTTATCATGAAGCTCCTTGTTCGATAAATTCTCCCAGTCAATCTCGTCGGCTTGTGATCCTGGCATGGTTAGCAGCAATAGAAACACACAAAAATATGATCCTACAGACTACGAACAAGTGGTGGTGGTGGGTGTCACAAATCCGTCAAGCAAAACTCAAATTCTTACCAGTTCTTACCCAGCAACAGGCGGTGATCGGCAACCGTTGTAGTCACAACTCTCAAAGCTTGGATAGAGCGATTACCAGGGAGAGTCAAACGCACTACGTAGATGTATGTGGAGCTGGGAAGGTTTATACTATGGTAGCAAAAAGGGTCAGCAATAATCAATTCAGAGATGCAAAGTTGAATAAACGCTCAACGACGGTACTGTGCTGGTCCTAGGCTAGACTGTGCTAGAGACGCGAGCCTAGAACACCAACAAAATCACGGCGCGGCACGTAAACAAGGGAAAAGCACACTCTTAATTTTTTTTCGCTCTTTTTTTTTGCGCTCTTTTTTTTTGCGCTGCTTTTTTTTTTTTTG
>NW_021189871.1:0-31183 GCF_002162155.2 Triticum dicoccoides | reverse complement strand
AGATCAACTGAGTCATTTTCTGCAATGTCTTTCCTATGTTTGGATCTGATTTCATTGTGGCTTCTTTTTCTTTAGCAGAGCTTCCAGAAGATGTTCTCCCTAGTGCCCGCAGTCAACCATTCTCCCGGTGGCTAGTGACACCAAGGGGCAACACTCTGAAGAGGAGGAGAGCGATGAGGAGAGGGAGGAGGCGGAGTCCTCCCCGTCAGAAGAGGTTAGCATTGCACCAAAGTACTGTTGGAAATATGCCCTAGAGGCAATAATAAAAGGATTATTATTATATTTCCTTGTTCATGATAAATTGTCTTTATTCATGCTATAACTGTATTATCCGGAAATCGTAATACACGTGTGAATACTTAGACCAAATACGTCCCTAGTAAGCCTCTAGTTGACTAGCTCGTTAGTCAACAGATAGTCATGGTTTCCTGACTATGGACATTAGATGTCATTGACAACGGGATCACATCATTAGGAGAATGATGTGATGGACAAGACCCAATCCTAAGCATAGCACAAGATCGTTTAGTTCGTTTTGCTAGAGCTTTTTCAATGTCAAGTATCTCTTCCTTAGACCATGAGATCGTGTAACTCCCGGATACCGTAAGAGTGCTTTTGGTGTACCAAACGTCACAACGTAACTGGGTGAATATAAAGGTGCACTACAGGTATCTCCGAAAGTGTCTGTTGGGTTGACACGGATCGAGACTGGGATTTGTCACTCCGTATGACGGAGAGGTATCTCTGGGCCCACTCAGTAATTTATCATCATAATGAGCTCAAAGTGACCAAGTGTTTGGTCACGGGATCATGCATTACAGTACGAGTAAAGTGACTTGCCGGTAACGAGACTGAACGAGGTATTAGGATACCGATGATCGAGTCTCGGGCATGTAAGGTACCGATTGACAAAGGGAATTGTATACGGGGTTGATTAAATCCTCGACATCGTGGTTCATCCGATGAAATCATCGAGGAGCATGTGGGAGCCAACATGGGTATCCAGATCCTGCTGTTGGTTATTGACCGGAGAGCCGTCTCGGTCATGTCTGCATGTCTCCCGAACCCGTAGGGTCTACACACTTAAGGTTCGGTGACGCTAGGGTTATTAGGAAGACTTGTATGTGATTACCGAAAGTTGTTCGGAGTTCCGGATGAGATACCGGACGTCACGAGGAGTTCCGGAATGGTCCGGAGGTAAAGAAAACTATGTAGAAAGTGCTGTTTCAGCCATCGGGAAAGTTTTGGGGTCACCCGGTATTGTACCGGGACCACCGGAAGGGTCCCGGGGGTCCACCGGGTGGGGCCACCTATCCCGGAGGGCCCCGTGGGCTGAAGTGGGAGGGGAACCAGCCCCTAGTGGGCTGGTGCACCCCCCTGGCCCCCCCTTGCGCCTAGGGTTGGAAACCCTAGGTGGGAGGGGGGGGCGCCCCACTTGCCTTGTGGGGCACTCCAACCCCCCTGGCCGCCGCCCCCTTGGGAGATTGGATCTCCCAGGGCCGGCGCCCCCCCTGGGGGCCTATATAAAGGGGGGAAGGGAGGAGGCAGCCGCACCCTTGCATCTTGGCGCCTCCCTCTCCCCTGCTACACCTCTCCTCCTCCGACACGTGCTTGGCGAAGCCCTGCCGGAGTGCTGCTTCTCCACCAACACCACGCCGTCGTGTTGCTGCTGGAGCCATCTTCCTCAACCTTTCCTTCCCCCTTGCTGGATCAAGAAGGAGGAGACGTCATCCACTCCGTACGTATGTTGAACGCGGAGGTGCCGTCCGTTCGGCACTCGGTCATCGGTGATTTGGATCACGGCGAGTACGACTCCATCATCCACGTTCTAGTGAACGCTTCCGCTCGCGATCTACAAGTGGTATGTAGATGCAATCTCTCTCCCATGACTCGTTGCTTAGATGAACTCATAGATGGATCTTGGTGAAACCGTAGGATTTTTTTTATTTTCTACAACGTTCCCCAACAGTGGTATCAGAGCTAGGTCTATGCGTAGTTCTCTATTGCACGAGTAGAACACAATTTTGTTGTGGGCGTAGATCTTGTCAACTTGCTTGCCGCTACTAGTCTTTTCTTGCTTCAGCGGTATTGTGGGATGAAGCGGCCCGGACCAATCTTACACGTACGCTTACGTGAGACCGGTTCCACCGACTGACATGCACTAGTTGCATAAGGTGGCTGGCGGGTGTCTGTCTCTCCCACGTTAGTTGGAGCGGATTCGATGAAAAGAGTCCTTATGAAGGGAAAATAGAAGTTGAAAAAATCACGTTGTGGTTATTCGTAGGTAAGAAAACGTTCTTGCTAGAACCCAATTGCAGCCACGTAAAAGATGCAACAAAAATTAGAGGACGTCTAACTTGTTTTTGCAGCAATTGTCATGTGATGTGATATGGCCAGAAGTTGTGATGAATGATGAATGATATATTGTGATGTATGAGATCATGTTCTTGTAATAGGAATCACGACTTGCATGTCGATGAGTATGACAACCGGCAGGAGCCATAGGAGTTGTCTTCATTTTTGTATGGCCTGCATGTCATTGAAGAATTCCATGTAAATTACTTCACTTTATTGCTAAACGCGTTAGCCATAGAAGTAGAAGTAGTCGTTGGCGTGACAAGTTCATGAAGACACGATGATGGAGATCATGATGATGGAGATCATGGTGTCATGCCGGTGACAAGATGATCATGGAGCCCCGAAGATGGAGATCAATGGAGCTATATGATATTGGCCATATCATGTCACTACTATATAATTGCATGTGATGTTTATTATGTTTATGCATCTTGTTTACTTAGAACGACGGTAGTAAATAAGATGATCCCTTACAACAATTTCAAGAAGTGTTCTCCCCTAACTGTGCACCGTTGCTAAAGTTCGTCGTTTCGAAGCACCACGTGATGATCGGGTGTGATAGATTCTTACGTTCACATACAACGGGTGTAAGACAGTTTTACACATGCAAAACACTTAGGGTTAACTTGACGAGCCTAGCATGTACAGACATGGCCTCGGAACACGGAGACCGAAAGGTCGAACACGAGTCGTATGGAAGATACAATCAACATGAAGATGTTCACCGACGATGACTAGTCCGTCTCACGTGATGATCGGACACGACCTAGTTGACTCGGATCGTGTAACACTTAGATGACTAGAGGGATGTCTAATCTAAGTGGGAGTTCATTAAAATAATTTGATTAGATGAACTTAATTATCATGAACTTAGTATAAAACCTTTGCAAATATGTCTTGTAGATCAAATGGCCAACGCTCATGTCAACATGAACTTCAACGCGTTCCTAGAGAAAACCAAGCTGAAAGATGATGGCAGCAATTATATGGACTGGGTCCGGAACCTGAGGATCATCCTCATAGCTGCCAGGAAACAATATGTCCTAGAAGGACCGCTAGGTGATGCACCCGTCCCAGAGAACCAAGACATTATGAATGCTTGGCAGTCTCGTGCTGATGATTACTCCCTCGTTCAGTGCGGCATGGTTTACAGCTTAGAACCAGGGCTCCAAAAGCGTTTTGAGCAACACGGAGCATATGAGATGTTCGAGGAGCTGAAACTAGTTTTCCAAGCTCATGCCCGGGTCAAGAGATATGATGTCTCCGACAAGTTCTATAGTTATAAGATGGAGGAAAATAGTTCTGTCAGTGAGCACATACTCAAAATCTCTGGGTTGCACAACCGCCTGTCCCAGCTGGACATTAACCTCCCGGACGAGGCCGTCATTGACAGAATCCTTCGGTCGCTCCCACCAAGCTACAAGAGCTTTGTGATGAACTACAATATGCAGGGGATGGTGAAGACCATTCCTGAAGTATTTTCCATGCTGAAATCAGCAGAGGTTGAAATCAAGAAAGAACATCAAGTGTTGATGGTCAATAAGACCACTAAGTTCAAGAAGGGCAAGGGTAAGAAGAACTTCAAGAAGGACGACAAAGATGTTGCCGCGCCCGGTAAGCCAGTTACCGGGAAGAAGTCAAAGAATGGCCCCAAGCCTGAGACTGAGTGCTTTTATTGCAAGGGGAAGGGTCACTGGAAGCGGAACTGCCCCAAATACTTAGCGGATAAGAAGGCCGGCAACACTAAAGGTATATTTGATATACATGTAATTGATGTGTACCTTACCAGTACTCATAGTAACTCCTGGGTATTTGATACCGGTGCCGTTGCTCATATTTGTAACTCACAGCAGGAGCTGCGGAATAAGCGGAGACTAGCGAAGGACGAGGTGACGATGCGCGTCGGGAATGGTTCCAAGGTCGATGTAATCGCCGTCGGCATGCTACCTCTACATTTACCTACGGGATTAGTTTTAAACCATAATAATTGTTATTTGGTGCCAAGTTTGAGCATGAACATTGTATCTGGATCTCGTTTGATACGAGATGGCTACTCATTTAAATCCGAGAATAATGGTTGTTCTATTTATATGAGAGATATGTTTTATGGTCATGCCGCGATGGTCAATGGTTTATTCTTAATGAATCTCGAGCGTAATATTACACATACTCACAATGTGAATACCAAAAGATGTAAAGTTGATAACGCTAGTCCCACATACTTGTGGCACTGCCGCCTTGGTCACATTGGTGTCAAGCGCATGAAGAAGCTCCATGCTGATGGACTTTTGGAGTCTCTCGATTATGAATCATTTGACACATGCGAACCATGCCTCATGGGCAAGATGACCAAGACTCCGTTCTCCAGAAAAATGGAGCGAGCAACCAACTTGTTAGAAATCATACATACCGATGTGTGCGGTCCAATGAGCGTTGAGGCTCGCAGAGGATATCGTTATGTTCTCACTCTCACTGATGACTTGAGTAGATATGGGTAAGTCTACTTAATGAAACACAAGTCTGAGACCTTTGAAAAGTTCAAGGAATTTCAGAATGAGGTAGAGAATCAACGTGACCGAAAGATAAAATTCCTACGATCAGATCGTGGAGGAGAATACTTAAGTCACGAATTCGGTACACACTTAAGGAAATGTGGAATCGTTTCACAACTCACGCCGCCTGGAACACCTCAGCGTAACGGTGTGTCCGAACGTCGTAATCGCACTCTATTGGATATGGTGCGGTCTATGATGTCTCTTACCGATTTACCGCTATCATTTTGGGGATACGCTCTAGAGACAGCTACATTCACTTTAAATAGGGCACCGTCTAAATCCGTTGAGACGACACCGTATGAATTATGGTTTGGGAAGAAACCTAAGCTGTCGTTTCTAAAAGTTTGGGGATGCGATGCTTATGTCAAGAAACTTCAACCTGAAAAGCTCGAACCCAAGTCGGAAAAATGCGTCTTCATAGGATACCCTAAGGAAACCATTGGGTATACCTTCTACTTAAGATCCAAGGGCAAGATCTTTGTTGCCAAGAACGGATCCTTTCTGGAAAAAGAGTTTCTCTCGAAAGAAGTAAGTGGGAGGAAAGTAGAACTCGATGAAGTACTACCTCTTGAACGGGATAGTAGTGCAGCTCAGGAAAATGTTCCTGTGATGCCTACACCAACTGAAGAGGAAAATAATGATGATGATCAAGGTACTTCGGATCAAGTTGCTACTGAACTTCGTAGGTCCACAAGGACACGTTCCGCACCAGAGTGGTATGGCAACCCTGTCCTGGAAATCATGTTGTTAGACAATGGTGAACCTTCGAACTATGAAGAAGCGATGGCGGGCACAGATTCTAACAAATGGCTTGAAGCCATGAAATCCGAGATAGAATCCATGTATGAAAACAAAGTATGGACTTTGACAGACTTGCCCGATGATCGGCGAGCGATAGAAAACAAATGGATCTTTAAGAAGAAGACGGATGCGGATGGTAATATTACCGTCTATAAAGCTCGACTTGTCGCTAAGGGTTATCGACAAGTTCAAGGGGTTGACTATGATGAGACATTCTCACCCGTAGCGAAGCTAAAGTCCGTTCGAATCATGTTAGAAATTGCCGCATACTATGATTATGAGATATGGCAGATGGACGTCAAAACGGCATTCCTTAATGGACATCTTAAGGAAGAGCTGTATATGATGCAGCCGGAAGGTTTTGTCAACCCTAAGAATGCTAACAAAGTATGCAAGCTCCAGCGATCCATTTATGGGCTGGTGCAAGCATCTCGGAGTTGGAACATTCGCTTTGATGAGATGAGCAAAGCGTTTGGGTTTATGCAGACTTATGGAGAAGCCTGCGTTTACAAGAAAGTGAGTGGGAGCTCTGTAGCATTTCTCATATTATATGTAGATGACATACTCTTGATTGGAAATGATATAGAACTTTTGGACAGCATTAAGGCCTACTTGAATAAGTGTTTTTCAATGAAGGACCTTGGAGAAGCTGCTTATATATTAGGCATCAAGATCTATAGAGATAGATCGAGACGCCTCATAGGTCTTTCACAAAGCACATACCTTGATAAGATTTTGAAGAAGTTCAAAATGGATCAGTCCAAGAAGGGGTTCTTGCCTGTATTGCAAGGTGTGAGATTGAGATCGGCTCAATGCCTGACCACGGCAAAAGATAAAGAAGAGATGAGTGTCATCCCCTATGCTTCAGCCATAGGATTTATTATGTATGCCATGTTGTGTACCAGACCTGATGTAAACCTTGCCGTAAGTTTGGTAGGAAGGTACCAAAGTAATCCCGGCAAGGAACACTGGACAGCGGTTAAGAATATCCTGAAGTACCTGAAAAGGACAAAGGACATGTTTCTCGTTTATGAAGGTGACAAAGAGCTCGTCGTAAAGGGTTACGTCGACGCTAGCTTCGACACAGATCTGGATGACTCTAAGTCACAAACCGGATACATGTATATGTTGAATGGTGGAGCAGTGAGCTGGTGCAGCTGCAAGCAGAGCATCGTGGCGGGATCTACATGTGAAGCGGAGTACATGGCAGCCTCGGAGGCAACGCATGAAGCAATTTGGGTCAAGGAGTTCATCACCGACCTAGGAGTCATACCCAATGCGTCGGGGCCGATCAAACTCTTCTGTGATAACACTGGAGCTATTGCCCTTGCCAAGGAGCCCAGGTTTCACAAGAAGACCAGGCACATCAAGCGTCGCTTCAACTCCATCCGTGAAAATGTTCAAGATGGAGACATAGATATTTGCAAAGTACATACGGATCTGAATGTCGCAGATCCGTTGACTAAACCTCTCTCGCGAGCAAAACATGATCAACACCAGAACTCTATGGGTGTTCGATTCATCACAATGTAACTAGATTATTGACTCTAGTGCAAGTGGGAGACTGTTGGAAATATGCCCTAGAGGCAATAATAAAAGGATTATTATTATATTTCCTTGTTCATGATAAATTGTCTTTATTCATGCTATAACTGTATTATCCGGAAATCGTAATACACGTGTGAATACTTAGACCAAATACGTCCCTAGTAACCTCTAGTTGACTAGCTCGTTAGTCAACAGATAGTCATGGTTTCCTGACTATGGACATTAGGTGTTATTAACAACGGAATCACATCATTAGGAGAATGATGTGATGGACAAGACCCAATCCTAAGCATAGCACAAGATCATTTAGTTCGTTTTGCTAGAGCTTTTTCAATGTCAAGTATCTCTTCCTTAGACCATGAGATCGTGTAACTCCCGGATACCGTAAGAGTTCTTTGGGTGTACCAAACGTCACAACGTAACTGGGTGACTATAAAGGTGCACTACAGGTATCTCCGAAAGTGTCTGTTGGGTTGACACGAATTGAGACTGGGATTTGTCACTCCATATGACGGAGAGGTATCTCTGGGCCCACTCGGTAATGCATCATCATAATAAGCTCAAAGTGACCAAGTGTTTGGTCACGCGATCATGCATTACGGTACGAGTAAAGTGACTTGCCGGTAACGAGACTGAACGAGGTATTGGGATACCGATGATCGAGTCTCGGGCATGTAACGTAACGATTGACAAAGGGAATTGTATACGGGGTTGATTAAATCCTCGACATCGTGGTTCATCCTATGACATCATCGAGGAGCATGAGGGAGCCAACATGGGTATCCAGATCCCGTTGTTGGTTATTGACCGGAGAGCCATCTCGGTCATGTCTGCATGTCTCCCGAACCCGTAGGGTCTACACACTTAAGGTTCGGTGACGCTAGGGTTATTAGGAAGACTTGTATGTGATTACCGAAAGTTGTTCGGAGTCCCGGATGAGATCCCAGACGTCACGAGGAGTTCCGGAATGGTCCGGAGGTAAAGAAAACTATATATGAAGTGTTGTTTCAGCCATCGGGAAAGTTTCGGGGTCACCCGGTATTGTACCGGGACCACCGAAAGGGTCCCGGGGGTCCACCGGGTGGGGCCACCTATCCCGGAGGGCCCCGTGGGCTGAAGTGGGAGGGGAACCAGCCCCTAGTGGGCTGGTGCGCCCCCCCTGGGCCTCCCCCTTGCGCCTAGGGTTGGAAACCCTAGGTGGGGGGGCGCCCCACTTGCCTTGGGGGGCACTCCACCCCCTGGCCGCCCCCCCTTGGGAGATTGGATCTCCTAGGGCCGGCGCCCCCCCTGGGGGCCTATATAAAGGGGGGGAGGGAGGGGGCAGCCGCACCCTTGCATCTTGGCGCCTCCCTCTCCCCTGCTACACCTCTCCTCCTCCGACACGTGCTTGGCGAAGCCATGCCGGAGTGCTGCTTCTCCACCAACACCACGCCATCGTGCTGCTGCTGGAGCCATCTTCCTCAACCTTTCCTTCCCCCTTGCTGGATCAAGAAGGAGGAGACGTCATCCGCTCCGTACGTGTGTTGAATGCGGAGGTGTCGTCCGTTCGGCACTCGGTCATCAGTGATTTGGATCACGACGAGTACGACTCCATCATCCACGTTCTAGTGAACGCTTCCGCTCGCGATCTACAAGTGGTATGTAGATGCAATCTCTCTTCCATAACTCGTTGCTTAGATGAACTCATAGATGGATCTTGGCGAAACCGTAGGAAATTTTTTTATTTTCTGCAACGTTCCCCAACAAGTACACCATGACCCGAGTGCCTGCTCGAGTGGTGCTCAGGCACCGAGTGGTTCAAGGCCAACTGCTGCGGCCCCTACCACTCGCAGCTCGAAGTGCCGGTGAGCCGAGTCTACGGAGTCGACTGAGAAACAGCCCAAGCAGCCGAAGTACATCTCCGCCAAACCTTGGAAAACTGTTGTGCCGAAGATTAAGATGGTCGTGCCAGTGGCTTCGACGTAAGTGCCGGAGATTGTATTCCAAAAAAAAAACTCTGTTAGAACTGCTCCGAAAGTCATTTTAGCTAGGCCGGCACACGTACTCGGCGAAGTCAAGGGCAAACGATCAAGGCAAGCCATGGGCACATCGATATGGTTCGGCTTGCCCTGCCCTGGATAACCACCAACATGCACGCATGCACGTCGGCAAGCACTCTTGCTGCTCGCAATCCTTTGTGATGGCACGGTTGTGCGATGATATTTTTTCTTTTACATGACTGCTTCATTAGCCTTTCTTGCAGTTATGGAAGCCGCTTAGCTGTCGCTCGGAGCATGCTGTCGTCGACTCCGTCAACGCTGGTCTTCGCTCCGTCGAGCTTCTTCTGATGCCGCCGCTGTCCCCTTCACTGCCGGAGCCGGATTAGCCACGTCTTCACCATGGTTATGGCCTTTTATGTTGCTTTTGTTGTTTTTTGGAGCTTGTTGAGTTTTCCTTTAGCACAACCTATTTGCACTCTCGTGTGTGGATGTACTGTACTGGTGTGGTGTGTGTTGGTGTATCTTTTTGGTAGTGGATGCTGTTTTTGACGAGTTCTTTTATATATATAAAACTAGGCGGGAGTCTTTTTTAAAGAAACTTGTTCAGTTTTTTTTTTAACATCAGTACAGACACAAGCGTTCATATACACGCGCGTACACTCACCCCTATGAACACACACACGCATAACCTATCCCTATTAGCACCTTTGAAAGACTGAGCCGGCATATCATTTTAAGATTTACGAAGTCACCGTAGGCGCCTCGTCGTCGACGGGAACGTCTCCTCCCACTGAATGCGCATCGCCGAAAATCTTGAAATAAATCCAAAAATAAATGCGAGCACTAGGATTTGAACCCTGATGGGTTGGGGATACCACAGTCCTTCTAACCATCCAACCACAGGTTGGTTTGTGAAACTTGACCAGTTTGTGAGCTACCTCACTGGCTTCACGAGCGCCATGTCGACACGTCATACTACAGATTTGCAGAATCAGCTAGGAACACACGGCGATAACTGCAGCAGCTGGGATCATAAAATTCAAAGGATTCCATGTCGAGTTGCAGCCAATCCTTTCAGCAAGGCAGGAGGCCCCACCGGAGCAGACATCAGCTTCAGCAAGGCATGTGTGGCAAGGGTACACGCCGCGTAAGAGGTGTAAAAACAGCAATGCGAGTTGATGTTCGTTTTTACACCATGGCTATTACTTCCGTACACGGCGGTTGCCTCGGATTCGTTTATGAAGTCTGAACGGGAATGCTCAAAGTTGACAGGTTCATGGCAGTCTTCTTGGTCCCCTTTTGTGCCCAGTCTAGAATACTACAGCGACAAAATACCCGCGACTTGACGGGGCAAAGGCCAAAAACACAATGATACCCATGAAGACAGAACCGACTCAACTTTTTTTACCAGAGTTTCGGCCGTCGGTGGAAATAGTGATTCACGTACATGCACGCGTCTATCTCTCACTGGAACGAAAAACTGAGTGTACCCACTTTGGGCTAGCGAGACACTGACAAGATGACGTGAGATATAGTGCCATCTCCTGCCAAAACAGAATCGAACATGGCTTACAGCAAATGCGGACGTTCACGGTAAATTTGACAATTTTGACCTTAGGATGAAATCAATTCACAGAATGAACTATCCGTGAAACTATTTCACGCCCTGATCTTTTTGTGTAGCGCCCGCCACGCCAGCGCCACACCCTACGGTGCAGCGCCCAGCTCGGGGGCGTTGCACCTCTGTCCATCGTGGCAGCCTTGGGCCCCGCACCCAGCAGTGCAGCGCCTCCGAGCTAGACGCCACACATGTAATGTGCAGCGCTTAGCCCTCGGGCGCTGCACTGTGACTTAGATGCAGCCCGCGCGCTAACCCTCCCCAACCCACCCCATCCATTGCCAGTTGCAGAACAGCGGCGGCGGCGGCCCTCTCCTCTCCCCCTCTCAATCCCCTTTCCCAAATCCTTGAGATCTGACAATTTGGTCCGTGGATTCCTTCACCAATCCATCCTAGAAGGTACTCTTCTCCGTTCCCCTTCTTTCTATCCATAGAATGTATGTTATTTTGAAGATTTAGGGAACCCTTGTTTGAATCTTGGATATATTAGATTTGGGGAACCCTTGTTAGATTAGAATGTTGCATGTATTAGAATGTTGCATGTATTAGATACCTAATTTTGCAGCCCTAGTTTAGTATATTTTATTGAAAAGATATGGTTTGGATACATAGGTTGACATGTTATTTTATATGGAAAATAGATTTGTATTTAATCTTGCATGAAGTAGGCCTAGTTTAGTTTATTTGTGTTGAACTTATATTTGTTTTGACAAGAATGCTTTGGATACATATGCTTTGAATTTTGCATCTAGTAAGCGTAGTTTAGTTTATTTGTATTCGAAAGATAATTGTGTTGACAAGAAAGTTTTTTTTTAAATTGTTAGGATGGTTTGGCTTCTCGATGATCACTGGGACAAACAACACCGGTCGTATGCTATGTCGGTGGAGCAGCGGGTAATAATGAAAGTTGCCGGTGTTATGAATTTCATGTTTATTTCAAACACAAATGCCCATATGTAATGATTTGTTTGTTTGTTTGTAGGAGCTTGCACCTTTGAAGATTCGGTCTCACGGGGTCACCATTGGGTGGATGCGCTATGATGAGCGGTACACACTGTATGTAAGGGAGACAGGACTTCTCCCTTTCATTCAGTTGGTCAGCCGGTCGACGCCACCCAACAATGCTGCAGCACTCACCGCGCTTATTGATCATTGGAGGCCGGAGACACACACTTTCCATCTTCGGACTGGGGAGATGACCATGACGCTCCAGGATATGGCTATGATCACCAGTCTTCCTATCGATGGGAAGCCTTTGTGTATGAACACCGATTCTGATGGGTGGCGCGCGTAGATGCATGCCCTTATCGGTATGGTTCCTCCGGAGCCTCGTGAACCAGAAGCAGAAGACAAGAAGAAGGAAAGAGTCGCAGCCGGTGCTCCTTTCACTTGGATTCAATCGAACTTTAGTACTTGCCCTGAGGATGCTAATGAGGACACGGTGAAGACATATGCTCGTGTGTACATGTGGTACGTGATATTCAGGACTATGTTTGCTGATGGCACAAGCAAGAATGCTCCATGGATGTGGCTGAAGGCGTTGACCGTCTTCGATAGCAAATGGAGTTGGGGTTCGGCGACACGGGCTTACTTGTATCGACAGGTACGAAGTTGTTTCCTTTTCACTTCATTGCTACATTATCAATGCGATCTTGTTGTTAATTCAATCATGTTATCTTTTATGTGCAGCTGGACGAAGCCTATTGTAGGCCATCTGGAGGTATTGGTGGTTGTATGCTCGCACTTTCCATATGGAGCTGGGAGCATTTGCCAGTTGGACGACCGAAGATCGTTAAGTACGAGGATTGGGACGACAAACACGACCCACTACGGCGCCCCACTTGGGCTTACAAGTGGGATGTGTTAAATGAGACGACGGATGATCCGCCGGTCATGTACAAGTTGTACGAGAGCGAGCTGGATGCGATCACGCCAGAGCAGGTGAATGGACATTGCATAAGTGATTATCATGCTTCTATCGTAACTCGATATCAATTTTGCATTTTATCCCATTTTGCAGGTGGAATGGGAGCCGTATGGAAAAGGAGAGAGTTTTGGTTGCACGCCAGAGTTCAGTCTGAATCCGATGTGCACTAGGGATAGGGATCTCTGGCATATGCGGTGCCCACCCATATGCAACTGGGCGGTTGAGCTCCACCTGCCACATCGGGTGTTTCACCAGTTTGGTTTGTTCCAGTCATTTCCGTCGGAGTGGCAGGACACAGACAAGGTGCTACACGGGTAAGTTTCTATTTCTAACTAGCACTTAACGGCTTCTTGACTGTAATGGTGGTAATATTCTGTTTCTAACTTGCAGGTTGGATAGGAAAAAGCAGCGGAAGATCAAGGATTGGGCCAAGCATCACAGGAAGTATGTCGTAGAGTTCGCGCTTAGTGTGGAGCAAGCTAGGGCTGGAAAACGAGCCCAGCATCGTGAGCACTGCCCGATCGCGTTCAACAACTATCTCACATGGTTTCTTGAAAATACCCATGTGGAGGTATGCAAGCCGGCGTATGCTGATGAGGTCTTGGAAGAACCGACCATTTTTGATGAGCTAGCCCAGCACCAGTACAACTCATTAGTCAGGAAAGGCAACTCAGTGATCCCTGCGGGGCCAATGATGAACTTTGTGGTATTTGCCCTTTTTTCTTTTCCATTCGCACTATTCTCATTTTCGCTTGCCTAACACGTTAATACCGTTTCTGTTCATAGCGTGTCCAGATCAAGAAAGCAGCTGATGAGACCGAGACTATTCTGGAAACAACCCCGGTTGGCAAAAGCGATGGGGAAGGTGCACTTCGAGCATTCATTAAGGTTCACATTGAAGGAAATATGCCCTAAAGGCAATAATAAATTTATTATTTATTTCCTTATTTCATGATAAATGTTTATTATTCAAGCTAGAATTGTATTAGCCGGAAACATAATACATGTGTGAATACATAGACAAACATAGTGTCACTAGTATGCCTCTACTTGACTAGCCCATGAATCAAAGATGGTTAACTTTCCTAGCCATCGACATGAGTTGTCATTTGATTAACAGGATCACATCATTAGGAGAATGATGTGATTGACATGACCCATTCCGTTAGCCTAGCACTTGATCGTTTAGTATGTTGCTATTGCTTTCTTCATGACTTATACATGTTCCTGTAACTATGAGATTATGCAACTCCCGTTTGCCGGAGGAACACTTTGGGTGCTACCAAACGTCACAACGTAACTGGGTGATTATAAAGGACTACTACAGATGTCTCCAAAGGTACATGTTGGGTTGGCGTATTTCGAGATTAGGTTTTGTCACTCCGATTGTCGGAGAGGTATCTCTGGGCCCTCTCGATAATGCACATCACTATAAGCCTTCCAAGCAATGTAGCTAATGAGTTAGTTACGGAATGATGCATTACGTAACGAGTAAAGAGACTTGCCAATAACGAGATTGAACTAGGTATTGGATACCGACGATCGAATCTCGGGCAAGTAACATACAGATGACAAAGGGAACAACGTATGTTGTTATGCGGTTTGACCGATAAAGATCTTCGTAGAATATGTGGGAGCCAATATGAGCATCCAGGTTACGCTATTGGTTATTGACCGAGAATAGTTCTAGGTCATGTCTACATAGTTCTCGAACCCGTAGGGTCCGCACGCTTAAGGTTTCGATGACAGTTATATTATGAGTTTATGAGTTTTGATGTACCGAAGGAGTTCGGAGTCCCGGATGAGATCGGGGACATGACGAGGAGTCTCAAAATGGTCGAGACGTAAAGATCGATATATTGGACGACTATATTTGGAGTTCGGAAAGGTTCCAAGTGATTCGGGTATTTTTTGGAGTACCGGAGAGTTACGGGAATTCGCCGAGGAGTATATGGGCCATATTGGGCCATACGGGAATAGAGGAGAGAGGCCAAAAGGAAGGAGGCCTGCGCCCACCCTCTGGTCCGAATTGGAATAGGGGGCCGGCCCCCTTTTCCTTCTCCCTCTCCTCCTCTTTTCTTCTCCAACAAGGAAAGGAGGAGTCCTACTCCCGGTGGGAGTAAGACTCCCCCCTTGGTGCGCCTCCTCCATAGGCCGACCGCCTCCCCCCTTGCTCCTATATATATGGGGGCAGGGGGCACCCCAAAGAAATAACAACGATTGATCCTTGAGATCTATTAGCCGTGTGCGGTGCCCCCCTCCACCATAGTCCTCCTCGATAATATTGTAGCGGTGCTTAGGCGAAGCCCTGCGACGGTAGAACATCAAGATCGTCACCACGCCGTCGTGCTAACGGAACTCTCCCTCGACACTCGACTGAATCGGAGTTCGAGGGACGTCATCAAGCTGAACGTGTGCTAGAACTCGGAGGTGCCGTAGTTTCGGTGCTTGATCGGTCGGGCTGTGAAGACGTACGACTACATCAACCGCGTTGTTCTAACGCTTCCCTCTCGGTCTACAAGGGTATGTAGATTACACTCCCCCCTCTCGTTGCTATGCATCACCATGATCTTGCGTGTGCATAGGAATTTTTTGAAATTACTACATTCCCCAACAGTGGCATCCGAGCCTAGGTTTTATGCGTTGATGTTATATGCACGAGTAGAACACAAGTGAGTTGTGGGCGATACAAGTCATACTGCTTACCAGCATGTCATACTTTGGTTCGGCGGTATTGTTGGATGAAGCAGCCCGGACCGACATTACGCATACGCTTACGCGAGACTGGTTTTACCGCCGTGCTTTGCACACAGGTGACTAGCAGGTGTCTGTTTCTCCAACTTTAGTTGAACCGAGTGTGGCTACGCCCGGTCCTTGAGAAGGTTAAAACAACACCAACTTGACGAACTATCGTTGTGGTTTTGATGCGTTGGTAAGAACGGTTCTTGCTCAGCCCGTAGCAGCCACGTAAAACTTGCAACAACAAAGTAGAGGACGTCTAATTTGTTTTTGCAGGGCATGTTGTGATGTGATATGGTCAAGACGTGGTGAGATATAAGTTGTTGTATGAGATGATCATGTTTTGTTGAAGTTATCGGCAACTGGCAGAAGCTCTATGGTTGTCTCTTTGTTGCATAAGATGCAAGTGCCAAATAATTGCTTTACTTTATCGCTATGCGATAGCAATAGTTGCAAGAGCAATAGTTGGCGAGACGACCATGTGACGACACATTGATATAGATCAAGATGATGAAGATCATGGTATCGTGCCGGTGATGATAGAGATCATGACAGTACTTTGGAGATGGAGATCAAAGGCGCAAGATGATCATGGCCATATCATGTCACATATTTTGATTGCATATGATGTTTATCTGTTATACATTTTATTCTGTTTTGTTTGATGGTAGCATTATAAGATGATCTCTCACTAATTATCAAGAAGTGTTCTCCCTGAGTATGCACCGTTGCGAAAGTTCTTCGTGTTGAGACACCACGTGATGATCGGGTGTGATAGGCTCTACGTCCAAATACAATGGGTGCAAAACAGTTGCGCACGCGGAATACTCAGGTTAAACTTCACGAGCCTAGCATATACATATATGGCCTCGGAACACGGAGACCGAAAGGTCGAACGTGAATCATATAGTAGATATGATCAACATAGTGATGTTCACCATTGAAACTACTCCATCTCACGTCATGATCGGACATGGTTTAGTTGATTTGGATCACGTAATCACTTAGATGACTAGAGAGATGTCTGTCTAAGTGGGAGTTCTTTAGTAATATGATTAATTGAACTTAAATTTATCATGAACTTAGTACCTGATAGTATTTTGCTTGTCTATGTTTGTTGTAGATAGATGGCTCGTGTTGTTGTTCCGTTGAATTTTGATATGTTCCTAGAGAGAATTGTGTTGAAAGATGTTAGTAGCAACGATGCGGATATTGGATCCGTGATCTGAGGTTTATCCTCATTGCTGCCCAGAAGAATAATGTCCTTAATGCACCACTAGGTAACAGACCTATTGCAGGAGCAGATGCAGACGTTATGAACGTTTGGCTAGCTCAATATGATGACTACTTGATAGTTTAGTGCACCATGCTTAACGGCTTAGAATCGGGACTTCAAAGACGTTTTGAACGTCATGGACCATATGAGATGTTCCAGGAGTTGAAGTTAATATTTTAAGAAAATACTCGAGTTGAGAGACATGAAGTCTCCAACAAGTTCTATAGCTAAAAGATGGAGGAGAATCGCTCAACTAGTGAGCATGTGCTTAGATTGTCTGGGTACTTCAATCGCTTGAATCAAGTGGGAGTTAATCTTATAGATAAGATAGTGATTGACAGAGTTCTCTAGTCACCACCACCAAGTTAGTAGAACTTTGTGATGAACAATAGTATGCAAGGGATGACGAAAACGATTCCCGAGCTCTTCGTGATGTTGAAATCGACGAAGGTAGAAATCAAGAAAGAGCATCAAGTGTTGAGGGTTGACAAGATCACTAGTTTCGAGAAAAGGGCAAAGGGAAAGAAAGGGAACTTCAAGTGGAAAGACAAGCAAGATGTCACTCCTACGAAGAAGCCCAAAGCTGGACCATAGCCTGAAACTGAGTGCTTACACTACAAAGGAAATAGTCACTGGAAGTGGAAATGCCCTGAATATTTGGTGGATAAGAAGGATGGCAAATTAAACAAGGGTATATTTGATATACAGGTTATTGATGTGTGCCTTACTAGTGTTTATAGTAGCCCCTGAGTATTTGATACTTGTTCGGTTGCTGTGATTAGTAACTCGAAACAGGAGTTACAGAATAAACAGAGACTGGTTGAAAGGGAAGTGATGATGATTGTTGGAAGTAGTTCCAAGATTGATATAATCATCATCGCACACTCCCTATACTTTCGGGATTAGTGTTAAACCTAAATAAATGTTATTTGGCGTTTGCGTTGAGCGTGAATATGATTTGATCATGTTTATTACAATACGGTTATTCATTTAAAGTCAAAGAATAATCGTTGTTCTATTTACATGAATAAAACCTTCAATGGTCATACACCCAATAAAAATAGTTTGTTGGATCTCGATCGTGGTGATACACATATTCATAATATTGATGCCAAAAGATGCAAAGTTAATAATGATAGTGCAACTTATTTGTGGCACTGCCGTTTTGAGTCATATCGGTGTAAAGCGCATGAAGAAACTCCATAAAGATGGATTTTTGGAATCACTTGGTTATGAATCATTTGATGCTTGCGAACTGTGCCTTTTGGGCAAGATGACTAAAACTCCATTCTCCGGAACAATGGAACAAGCTACTGACTTATTGGAAATAGTACATACCGATGTATGCGATCCAATGAGTGTTGATGCTCGTGGCAAGTATCGTTATTTTCTGACCTTCACAAGATGATTTGAGCAGATATGGGTATATCTACTTGATGAAACATAAGTCTGAAATAATTGAAAGGTTCAAAGAATTTCAGAGTGAAGTGGAACAATCATCGTAACAAGAAAATAAAGTTTCTGCGATCTGATCACGGAGACGAATATTTGAGTTATGAGTTTGGTCTTCAATTAAAACAATGTGGAATAGTTTCATATCTCATGCCACCTGGAACACCACGACGTTATGGTGTGTCCCAACGTCGTAACCGCACTTTATTGGATATGGTGCGATCTATGATGTCTCTTATTGATTTACCATTATCGTTTTGGGGTTATGCATTAGAGACAGCTGCATTCACGTTAAAAGGGCACCATCTAAATCCATTGAGACGACACTATATGAACTGTGGTTTAGCAAGAAACCCAAGTTATCATTTATTCAAGTTTGGGGCTATGCTTATGTGAAAAAGTTTCATCCTGATAAGCTCAAACCCAAATCAGGGAAGTGCGTCTTCATAGAATACCCAAAGGAAACGGTTGGGTACACCTTCTATCACAGATCTGAAGGCAAAACATTCGTTGCCAAGAATGGATCCTTTCTAGAGAAGAAGTTTCTCTCGAAAGAAGTGAGTGGGAGGAAAGTAGAGCTTGATGAGGTAATTTGTACCTTCTCCTGAATTGGAAAGTAGTTAATCACAGAAATCAGTTCCAGTGATTCCTACACCAATTAGTGAGGAAGCTAATGATGATGATCATGAAACTTTAGATCAAATTACTACAAAAACCTCGTAGGTCTACCAGAATAAGATACGCACTAGAGTGGTACGGTAATCCTATTTTGGAAGTCATGTTACTTGACCATGATGAACCTACGAACTATGAGGAAGCGATGATGAGCCCAGATTCCGCGAAATGGCTTGAGGCCATAAAATCTGAGATATGATCCATGTATGAGAACAAAGTATGGACTTTGATTGACTTGCTCGATGATGAGCAAGCCATGTTAAATAAATGGATCTTCAAGAGGAAGACGGACACTGATAGTAGTGTTACTATCTACTAAGCTCGACTTGTTGCGAAAGGTTTTCGACAAGTTCAAGATGTTGAATACGATTAGATTTTTTCACTCGTATCGATGCTTAAGTCTGTCTGAATCATGTTAGCAATTGCCACATTTTATGAAATCTGGCAAATAGATGTCAAAACTGCATTCCTTAATGGTTTTCTTAAAGAAGAGTTGTATATGATGCAACCAGAAGGTTTTGTCAATCCTAAAGGTGCTATAAAAAAATATATGCAAGCTCTAGCAATCCATCTATGGACTAGTGCAAGCATCTCGGAGTTGGAATATACGCTTTGATAAGTTGATCAAAGCATATAGTTTTATACAGACTTGCGGTGAAGCCTGTATTTACAACAAAGTGAGTGGGAGCACTACAACATTTCTGATAAGTATATGTGAATGCCATATTGTTGATCGAAAATAATGTAGAATTATTCTGCAAAGCATAAAGGAGTATTTGAAAGGAGTTCTTTAAAAGAAAGACCTCAGTAAAGCTACTTACATATTGAGCATCAAGATCTATTGAGATAGATCAAGATGCTTGATAAGTTTTTCAATAAGTACATACCTTCTCAAGATTTTGAAGTAGTTCAAAATGGAACAGTCAAAGAAAAGTTCTTGCATGTGTTGCAAAGGTATGAAATTGAGTAAGACTCAAATCTCGACCACGACAGAAAATAGAAAAGAGAATGAAAGTCATTCCCTATGCCTTAGTCATAGGTTCTATAAAGTATGCTATGCTATGTACCAGACCTATTGTATACCTTGCTCTGAATTTGGCAAGGGAGTACAATAGCGATCTAGGAGTAGATCACTGGACATTGGTCAAGAATATCCTTAGTGAGGACTAAGGAAATATTTCTCGATTATGGAGGTGATAAAAGAGCCCGTCGTAAAAAGTTACATCGGTGCAAGCTTTCACAACGATCCAGATGACACTAAGTCTCAATCTGGATACATACTGAAAGTGGGAGCAATTAGCTAGAGTAGCTCCGTGCAGAGCATTGTAGACATAGAATATTTGCAAAATACATGCAGCTCTGAATGTGACAGAACCGTTGACTAAGCTTCTCTCACGAGCAAAACATGATCATACCTTTGTACTCTTTGGGTGTTAATCACATAGCAATGTGAACTAGATTATTGACTCTAGTAAACCCTTTGGGTGTTGGTCACATAAAGATGTGAACTATGGGTGTTAATTATATACAGATATGAATATTGGTATTAAATCACATGGCGATGTGAACTAGATTATTGACTCTAGTGCAAGTGGGAGACTGAAGGAAATATGCCCTAGAGGCAATAATAAAGTTATTATTTATTTCCTTATTTCATGATAAATGTTTATTATTCATGCTAGAATTGTATTAACCGGAAACATAATACATGTGTGAATACAGAGACAAACATAGTGTCACTAGTATGCCTCTACTTGACTAGCTCGTGAATCAAAGATGGTTAAGTTTCCTAGCCATAGACATGAGTTGTCATTTGATTAACGGGATCACATCATTAGGAGAACGATGTGATTGACATGACCCATTCCGTTAGCCTATCACTTGATCGTTTAGTATGTTGCTATTCTTTCTTCATGACTTATACATGTTCCTGTAACTATGAGATTATGCAACTCCCGTTTGCCAGAGGAACACTTTGGGTGCTACCAAACGTCACAACGTAACTGGGTGATTATAAAGGACTACTACAGGTGTCTCCAAAGGTACATGTTGGGTTGGCGTATTTCGAGATTAGGTTTTGTCACTCCGATTGTCGGAGAGGTATCTCTGGGCCCTCTCGGTAATGCACATCACTATAAGCCTTGCAAGCAATGTAGCTAATGATTTAGTTATGGAATGATGCATTACGTAACGAGTAAAGAGACTTGCCAATAACGAGATTGAACTAGGTATTGGATACCGACGATCGAATCTCGGGCAAGTAACATACCAATGACAAAGGGAACAACGTATGTTGTTATGCAGTTTGACCGATAAAGATCTTCGTAGAATATGTGGGAGCCAATATGAGCATCCAGGTTCCGCTATTGGTTATTGACCGAGAATAGTTCTAGGTCATGTCTACATTGTTCTCGAACCCGTAGGGTCTGCACGCTTAAGGTTTCGATGATAGTTATATTATGAGTTTATGAGTTTTGATGTACCGAAGGAGTTCGGAGTCCCGAATGAGATCGGGGACATGACGAGGAGTCTCGAAATGGTCGAGACGTAAAGATCGATATATTGGACGACTATATTCGGAGTTCGGAAAGGTTCCGAGTGATTCGGGTATTTTTCGGAGTACCGGAGAGTTATGGGAATTAGCCGGGGAGTATATGGGCCTTATTGGGCCATACGGGAATAGAGGAGAGAGGCCAAAAGGAAGGAGGCCTGCGCCCCCCCTCTGGTCCGAATTGCACAAGGGGGCCGGCCCCCTTTTCCTTCTCCCTCTCCTCCTCTTTTCTTCTCCAACAAGGAAAGGAGGAGTCCTACTCCCGGTGGGAGTAGGACCCCCCCCCTTGGTGTGCCTCCTCCATAGGCCGGCCGCCTCCCCCCTTGCTCCTATATATATGGGGGCAGGGAGGCACCCCAAAGAAATAACAACGATTGATCCTTGAGATCTATTAGCCGTGTGCGGTGCCCCCCTCCACCATAGTCCTCCTCGATAATATTGTAGCGGTGCTTAGGCAAAGCCCTGCGACGGTAGAACATCAAGATCATCACCACGCCGTTGTGCTAACGAAACTCTCCCTCGACACTCGGTTGGATCGGAGTTCGAGGGACGTCATCGAGCTGAACGTGTGCTAGAACTCGGAGGTGTCGTAGTTTCGGTGCTTGATCGGTCAGGCTGTGAAGACATACGACTACATCAACCGCGTTGTTCTAACGCTTCCGCTTTCGGTCTACAAGGGTATGTAGATTACACTCTCCCCTCTCGTTGCTATGCATCACCATGATCTTGCGTGTGCGTAGGAATTTTTTGAAATTACTACGTTCCCCAACACACATCTCCTCCAAACTAGCACTTAACATGTTTTGCTATGTTTGTTGTCTCATTCACTTGTACATGTTGCAGCGCCAGGGCCAAAAGTTAAGGCGGCTATCAAACCTTTTCGGTTGTCATGACCCGGAGTATGTATCACCAGAACGGTCTAGGTCGGCGACACCATCAGATCCCACTTCGGGCCAGGGCCATGGTGATCCTTTAGAGGATGAGGATGTGGGTGTGATCACCCGACAGGTATGGCATGAGCATATATCCAATTGTTGATGCATTGCATACTATATCCTCACACACGGTCTTTCCATATCTTTTGTTGATGCATAGGCTGCTGACGAGGATGAGGATGAGGGGACGTACCAGGTTCGGTCTGCATACCAGTTAAAGCCTAGGAAGGGAATCAACAAATACACACCTGGAGACTTCACCCAAAGAGGCAAAAGGACTGTCGGCACCTCGCGGGTGGCGGCTTTGGATGACTATTTGGAGGACGATATGGATGACGTGGAGGCTCCAGAGCCGGAGCCGGAGCCGGAGCCGGCGCGGGTTCCTCTTCCTAGGAAGGTGAAGAAGATAGGAGTCAAGAGGGGGGGGGGAGGAGCCAACAAGCGCTCAAGGAACTAGTCATCGTCCTCTATTTGTAATGGTCACTCTAGGTTGTAGCTCAAGGAACTAGCTCTATGTTTGTTGTAGCTCCTTATTGAACTCTATGTTGAATTTGTCGTGATGGTCACTCTACTCTAGGTAATGTTGAACTTGAAGCTGTTATTAATGTTGAACTTGTCATGATGGTCACACGATGTTGAACTTAGCTCATAATAGTGTTGAAATTACTGTTTATTCAGTGATGCAACTATCTATGACTTAAAATGACCAAGTTTGAGCAATATTATGCAGGGCAACATAAAGCGACAAGGATAGCTACAGACTGTGCAGCGCCTAGCCAGCAGGCGCCACACTGGATAGTGCAACGCCTCGCAGGTATGTGCTGCATTGTCCAGTGTGGCGCCTGCTGGCTAGGCGCTGTACAGGTCTTTATTGTCCAAACACTTCTGTTGCTCTCTGGACTGCTATAGACCTGTGCAACGCCTAGCCTGCAGGCGCCACACTGGACAGTGCAACACCTGGCATCTAGGCGTTGCACTATCCAGTGTGGTGCCTGGGGGCTAGGCGTTGCACATGTTTGTAGATATCCAGAGAGCAACCGAACTGTTTGCAAGTTACAGACCTGTGCAGCACCTAGCACTCAGGCGCCACACTGGACAGTGCAACGCCTAGCCACTGGGCGTTGCACTCTCTAGTGTGGCGCCTGTCGGCTAGGCACTGCACAGGTCTGTAACTTGCAAACCCTTCTGTTGCTCTCTGGATAGCTATAGACATGTGCAACGCCTAGCCCCCAGGCGCCACACTGGATAGTGCAACACCTGGCTGCCAGGCGTTGCACTGTCCAGTGTGGCGCCTGCACGCTAGGCGTTGCACAGGTCTGTAGCAGTCCAGAGAGCAACAGAAGTATTACAGGTTATAGACCTGTGCAGCACCTAGCCAGAAGGTGCCACACTGGACAGTGCAACGCCCAGCGGCTAGGCATTGCACTGTCCAGTGTGGCGCCTGCGTGCTAGGCGCTGCACAGGTCTGTAACTTGCAAACCCTTCTATTGTTCTCTGGACTACTACATACCTATGCAACGCCTAGCCCCCAGGCGCCACACTAGACAGTGCAACGCCCGCATGCTAGGCGCTGCACTTGGACTTAGTAATTTTTTTTGCATATGCAGACACAGTAAGATGATGTGAAGTAGTATTGATACTTAGCAAGCAAAGAACTATGAAGACAACATATGCACAAACTAATTCACAACACATAGCAGTTCATAACACATAGTACTTCAACTTGAGGAGTAGTTCATACAACCAAATTTAGGAGGAGGCATAGTAGGCCATTACACATAGTACTTCACGACACAAAGTAGTTCACAACCAAATCGAGGAGGAGGTGAAAGTGCAACTATCCCTAGGTGGTTTTGGTAATTCATAACAACATATAGCTCATTGAGCTAATGCTATTCCAAGACTATTATTTTAGGAAAGCTCAATGAATGGCATGGCATGGATGATAAAAGTGGATCCCTCAAAATTCTAAGGACAAAGGATTGGCTCAAGCTCAAAAGCTCAAGACTCTTCATTTTACATTTTAGTGATCCAAGATCACATTGAGTCTATAGGAAAAGCCAATACTATCAAGGAGGGATGAGGTGTTGCTTAATGAGCCTCTTGCTTCATGTGCTTAGTGATATACTCAAAAACCCTCAACTACTTTCCCACATCCGCAAATGACCTAAACCAAAAGCCAAAATCGGCCACACCGATTCTTCCTATCCGGCGCCACCGATTCCAAAAGTCATAGCCACTGCCACAAACCCTAAGCAAATCGGTCTTACCGATAGGGATCTCGGTCTCACCGAGATGGGGTTGCAATCTCTATGTTTCCCTTCGTAACGTTTCGGTCTAACCAAAGTGAGCGATTGGTCCCACCGAGATTGCAATGTAAACTCTCTGTTTCCTTTTTGTAACATTTTGGTCTCATCGAAAAGAGCAAATCGGTCCCATCGAGTTTACCTGACCAACTCTCTGGAAAGCTTATTACCAAATCGGTCTCACCGAGTTTGTGTAATCGGTCTCACCGAGATTACGTTATGCCCTAACCCTAACCGAATCGGCCTCACCGAGATGCATGTCAGTCCCACCGAAAATCACTAATGGTCACTAGGTTTACTAAATCGGTCCGAACGAGTTTGGTAAATTGTGTGTAACGGTTAGATTTTGTGTGGAGGCTATATATACCCCTCCACCTCCTCTTCATTCGTGGAGAGAGCCATCAGAATGAACCTACACTTCCAACTTACCTATTTCCGAGAGAGAACCACCTACTCATGTGTTGAGGCCAAGATATTCCATTCCTACCATATGAATCTTGATCTCTAGCCTTCCCCAAGTTGCTTTCCACTCAATTCTTCTTTCCACAAGATCCAAATCCTATGAGAGAGAGTTGAGTGTTGGGGAGACTATCATTTGAAGCACAAGAGCAAGGAGTTCATCATCAACGCACCATTTGTTACTTCTTGGAGAGTGGTGTCTCCTAGATTGGCTAGGTGTCACTTGGGAGCCTCCGACAAGATTGTGGAGTTGAACCAAGGAGTTTGTAAGGGCAAGGAGATTTCCTACTTCATGAAGATCTACCGCTAGTGAGGCAAGTCCTTCGTGGGCGACGACAATGGTGGGATAGACAAGGTTGCTTCTTCGTGGACCCTTCGTGGGTGGAGCCCTCCATGGACTCGCGCAGCCGTTACCCTTCGTGGGTTGAAGTCTCCATCAACGTGGATGTACGATAGCACCACCTATCGGAACCACGCCAAAAACATCAGTGTCTCCAATTGCGTTTGAATCCTCCAAACCCTTCCCTTTACTTTCTTGCAAGTTGCATGCTTTAATTTCCGCTGCCTATGCACTCTTTGCATGCTTGCTTGAATTGTGTGATGATTTCTTGACTTGTCCTAAAGTAGCTAAAATCTGCCAAACTCTAAAATTGGGAAAAGGTTAAGTTTTTATTGGTCAAGTAGTCTAATCACCCCCCCCCCCCTATAGACATACTTCAAGGTCCTACAAGTGGTATCAGAGCTTTGGTCTCCATTTGCTTTGATTTCCATAGCTTTTGGTGGTCATAGCCTTGGATTCACAACCCAGGAGAGTAGGGCGTCTAGCGAGGGAAATTATCACCGTAGAGGTCCTTACTTTGATGGTACTAATTTTGCTAGTTGGAAGCATAAGATGAAAATGCATATTCTTGGACATAACACCGCCATTTGGGTAATTATTTGTATTGGCTTGCAAGGTGAACTCTTCGATGGGAGAGAACCGAACCGTGAAGCTAATGCGGAAGAATTGAAGATGCTGCAATACAACGCTCAAGCATGTGACATCATCTTCAACGGATTGTGCCCCGAAGAATTCAACAAAATCAGCAGTCTTGAGAATGCAAAGGAAATTTGGGATACTTTGATTGATATGCATGAAGGTACCGAGTCCGTCAAGGAATCCAAGTTGGATGTGCTCCAAAGTCAGCTTGACAAGTTTAAAATGAAGGATGGTGAAGGTGTCGCTGAAATGTACTCTAGGCTTGCTCTTATCAGAAATGAGATTGCCGGCTTAGGGAGTGAACAGATGACCAACAAATTCATCACCAAGAAAATCCTAAGAGCATTGGATGTAAAGTATGATACCGTGTGCACATTGATCCAAATGATGCCAAACTACAAAGATCTCAAGCCAACGGAAGTCATTGGAAGGATTGTTGCTCATGAGATGTCACTCAAGGATAAGGAGGAACTTCACAACAAGTCAAGTGGTGCTTACAAAGCCTCAAGTGAAGCCCCCACATCATCAAGTGAGAAACCAACCTTCAATGAAGAATTGAGCTTAATGGTGAAGAACTTCAACAAATTCTACAAAAGTAGAAGCAAAGAAAGAAGCTCCAAGTCAAGGTCTTACAATGACAAGAGATCTTCTAGTCGAGAGCGCAATTGCTACAATTGTGGGAGACCCGGACACTACTCCAATGAGTGTACGGCACCCCACAAAAGAAGAGAAGATTCTCCAAAAAGAAGAAGCAAAAGAGAAGAATCACCACCAAGAGAGAGGAGGAGTAGAGATGATCGTTATGAATGAAGACCCTCACGGAGAAGTAAGGATTCGGAAAGGAAGGACAAGTCATCAAAGAGCTACACAAAACAAAGACATCAAGCTCATGTTGGTGAATGGGTTTTCGGCTCCGACTCCGACAATCACTCCGAGAGAAGCTATCACTCCGACTCCGAATATACTCAAGATGAAGGTGTTGCCGGTCTAGCACTTGTGTCAACCAACTCCTACGACATATTTGACTCACCAAATGAAGGTGTTGGAAGATGCTTCATGGCCAAAGGTCCAAAGGTAACACATCCCGAATATGTTGATTTTAATAGTGATGAAGATGACTTGCTTGTGGATGATGATTTACTTGTTGACAACTCTAGTGATGAATACTATGATGAAACATCAATTAATCATGCTAATCAAATGAATGACAATGATAAGGAGAAAATTGAGCTTCTAACTAAAGAACTAAACACTCTTATGTTGGATCATGAAACTATCTTCGAAGATCATCGAGAACTTTTAAGGGCTCATGAGAAGTTGCGCTTTGAAAAGCTCAATCTTGAGCAAGAGCATGAGTTCTTAAAGGAAATCAATGATGATCTCCGCAAGAAAAGTTCTTCTTACATTGCCAAGCGTTTACTCTTATCTACTTACATGCCTCAAGTCAAGTCTAGTAACAAGTACAAGAAATATACTTCCTCTAGTAGTAACAATAATAATGTCAAATCCAATGTTGTTGCTTCTAGTAGTTCTCTTGATTCCACTAATGATTCTCTTAGCCAAGTTACACTTGAGCAAGAAAATAGCTTATTGAAGGGAATTATAGAGAAAGGTATTTACAAGAGCCTTGCCTGGAGTAAGCAATTCGAGGAAATTGTATGCAAGCAAGAAAGGCACCGGAAGAATCAAGGTGTTGGTTTTGAACGGAAGTTCAATGCCAATGGAGTTGAGTGGGAAGAAGATCAATACCCCAAGACGAAGTTTGTTCCTCAACAAGAGAAGTATGATCCTAATTCCTTCAAGGGAACACAAGCTCAAGATGATCTTCCACCACAAGACCACAAGAACAAAGGCAAGGAAAAGCTTCAAGAAGAGATTGATGCATTTGAAGAAGCACCTAAAGCCTCGTTCAAGTGGGTCCCTGTCGGTGTCAAAACCGGCGAATCTCGGGTAGGGGGTCCCGAACTGTGCGTCTAGGCGGATGGTAACAGGAGACAAGGGACACGATGTTTTAGCCAGGTTCGGGCCCTCTTGATGGAGGTAAAACCCTACGTCCTGCTTGATTGATATTGATGATGTGGGTATTACAAGAGTAGATCTACCACGAGATCAAGGAGGCTAAACCCTAGAAGCTAGCCTATGGTATGATTGTTGTTATTGTTGTTGTCCTATGGACTAAAACCATCTGGTTTATATAGACACCGGAGAGGGCTAGGTTTACATAGAGTCGGTTACAATGGTAGGAGATCTACATATCCGTATTGCCAAGCTTGCCTTCCACGCCAAGGAAAGTCCCATCTGGACACGGGACGAAGTCTTCAATCTTGTATCTTCATAGTCTTGGAGTCCGACCGATGATGATAGTTCGGCTATCCAGACACCCCTAGTCCAGGACTGTTGGAAATATGCCCTAGAGGCAATAATAAATTAGTTATTATTATATATTTCCTTGTTCATGATAATCGTTTATTACCCATGCTATAATTGTATTGATAGGAAACTCAGATACATGTGTGGGTACATAGACAACACCATGTCCCTAGTAAGCCTCTAGTAAACTAGCTCATTGATCAACAGATGGTTACGGTTTCCTGACCATGGACATTGGATGTCGTTGATAACGGGATCACATCATTAGAAGAATGATGTGATGGACAAGACCCAATCCTAAGCCTAGCACAAAGATTGTAGTTCGTATGCTAAAGCTTTTCTAATGTCAAGTATCATTTCCTTAGACCATGAGATTGTGCAACTCCCAGATACCATAGGAATTCTTTGGGTGTACCAAACGTCACAACGTAACTAGGTGGCTATAAAGGTGCACTACAGGTATCTCCAAAAGTATCTGTTGGGTTGGCACGAATCGAGACTGGGATTTGTCACTCCGTGTGACGGAGAGGTATCTCTGGGCCCACTCGGTAGGACATCATCATAATGTGCACAATGTCATCAAAGAGTTGATCACGGGATGTTGTGTTATGGAACGAGTAAAGAGACTTGCCGGTAACGAGATTGAACAAGGTATCGGTATACCGACGATCGAATCTCGGGCAAGTATAATACCGCTAGACAAAGGGAATTGTATACGGGATCGATTGAGTCCTTGACATCGTGGTTCATCCGATGAGATCATCGTGGAACATGTGGGAGCCAACATGGGTATCCAGATCCCGCTGTTGGTTATTGACCGCAGAACGTCTCGGTCATGTCTGCATGGTTCCCGAACCCGTAGGGTCTACACACTTAAGGTTCGATAACGCTAGGGTTATAAAGGAAGTTTGTATGTGGTTACCGAATGTTGTTCGGAGTCCCGGATGAGATCCTGGATGTCACGAGGAGTTCCGGAATGGTCCGGAGGTAAAGATTTATATATGGGAAGTCTTATTTTGGTCGCCGAAAAAGTTTCGCACTTTATCGGTATTGTACCGGGAGTGCCGAAAGGGGTCCGGGGGTCCACCGGGGGGGTCCACCTATGTCACACCCTAGCTAGTCATGCATTAGAGTGTTGCATCATGTTTACTCTTTCATCAGAAACTTGAAATGGGGATGACAGAACCCCAGCCCCCTCTGAAACCAACTAGGGTTTACTAAAATAATTTTCAATGAACCTGAAATGCCCTTCTAAAATGCCCATCATTTTTGTCTTGGTTCAGAACCTCTGCAAAAGTGGTGCACATTTTCCTAGGCCATCCTAGGGTTTTTGAATTAAATCATAACTATTTGAATTTGGGCATTTAAAATTATATAAAATATTTAAATGCTCAAATATCTCCAAACTAAAATGTTTCATGTTGGAAATAATCCAACTATGAGCCAGGAGTAGTTTGGTGATTTTTGGAGTTGTCTAGGTATTTTATTTAATTCAACAAAGTTGCAGAAGTATTAAATAAAAACAGAAATAGAAAAAAAAGGGGAAAACCCTACCTGGCGCCACCGCAGGCCCACCAGCCAGCCCACCTGCCGGCCCAGCCCAGCACCGCTCCAGCGAGCTGCTTGCCGGCCAGGCAGGCAGGCAGGTGCCCGACGGCGACCGCGGCGTGCGCCACGCACCTGCTCGCCGCCTCGCCGCTCCCCTCGCCAGGTGACGACGTGGATCGGCCTCCCTCTCTCCCCCGAACCCCCCAGACACCCCTCTCCTCTCCAGCTCCTCCCACTCGCACGCCCCAGCCATGGCCGACGCCATCGCCGCCACCCCCTCGCCGTAGCCACGCCCTCCGACCACCCCACGCCGTCTCACCGTGTCCAGGAGCTCCGCCGCTGTCCACTTCATCGAGCAGCCGAGCCCCAAGCGCTCGCAACGCCCGAGACCACCGCACCGACCTCGCCCGAGCTCACCGTCGCCGGAGATCCCCTTCAATGCCGTCGTCGCTCCGGTCCATCTCCGGCCGCACCAAGGACTCCGTCGCACTCACTGTGAGCTTAGCCATCTTCCCCTCCCTTCCGTCCCTGCTCCCGAGCCGTGTAGCAACCTCCCGGAGCTCAACCGCACCCACCGCCGTGGACCTCGTCGCCGACGTGCTCCCAGTCATCCTCCGGCCACAAGATGGTGTCCATCTTGCTCACCGCGTTCCACAGCACCTAGCTAGCCACTCCACGAGCCTCACCGAGCCCTCTAGCACCAAGTTCACCTCCGACCGAACCTCGGTGGCCGCCAAAGTCGTCGCCGGCGTCGACTCCGGCCACCCCGACCCCAACGGACTCCGCCAAGAGCTGCGGGTTGTCCTCAGCTCCACTCCGGTGGCCTCCGCGGTCCATTTGGTGGCCGAAATGGCCAAAACCACTCCCGCCGCCGCGTCGGGCTCGCCGGCGACTAAACGCCGGCAGCCGACTTTGACTTTGACCACGGGTGGGCCCTGGTTGACTCCCCTGAGTCAATGACAGGTGGGGCCCAGCCCTACTAATTAAACAGGATTAGTTTTAATTAAGTTTTAATTAAATTAATCACCCTGACATGCGGGACCCACTGTCAGGTTTGACCTGGACCAGTTCCGTTGACCTGCTGACGTCACACTGACGTCAGGCTGA